>NC_047166.1:1163461-1258461 GCF_009819705.1 Hippoglossus hippoglossus | reverse complement strand
GAACTTTTGGACGAAGTAGAAAAAAAGTTTTGTCGCAACGTTTCTGTCGCATCTTCAGCTCGAGCGAGGGACACGAGCGAGGCCGGAGGAGCGAGGAGACTCAGGTGACCCGAGCTAGCTACAAGCTAACGTGCTTCCATAGACTGTATACAACCACAGACTGTATACAACCACAGACTGTATACAACCACAGACTGTATATAACTACAGGCTGTATACAACCACAGGCTGTGTACAATCATAGACTGTGTATAACTACAGACTGTATATAACCACAGGGTGTATACAATCATAGACTGTGTATAACTACAGACTGTATATAACCACAGGGTGTATACAATCATAGACTGTGTATAACTACAGACTGTATATAACCATAGACTGTGTATAACAACAGGATGTACACAATCATAGACTGTGTATAACTACAGACTGTATATAACCACAGGGTGTATATAATCATAGACTGTATATAACCACAGACTGTATATAACAAGCTAAAGACTGTATATATCTGGTGAAAATAAAGGCTCCTCGGCAGAAGAAACTTCGAGTCGTCAACATGTTGAGTTTAAAAACACTTGGAGGTCGTAGATGAATGAAGAAGAAAAACCAGCAGTGATTATTTACCTTGACAAATATATTTGACTCAACACAAAGACACTGAAGTTATTTTTTTGTTGTCTCTACATTTAGTGCCATAAAACCTGTCGCGCAGCGAAGCAGCATCACTGAGGATATAGATGCACTTCTGCAAGAATTAGTGGAGGATGAACATGGAGATTTCCACCAGTCAAAGGTAAACCTGCACCTTCTGTGAGTGACTGACAAAGAAAAGTCTACTCATGGAATTTTACTGAAGTACTTGTTGGAATAAACATTAGAGTTAAATATATTGTTTGCTTGTAAGAACTAAATTCTTTCTTATTTTCCATTATTTAATATTTAAGAGGGACCTGAAGTCAACAAATACATAATATCCAATTAAATATTTATGTAAATGCATATATTTGAATTTTAAAAACTGTCTAAATAAATAATAACAATAACAATAAAATTATTTGAAACTAATCATGACTGGCAACACAACAACTGTTGTTGATCCACGAATGCAGTTTTGTTGATTGCAGTACAAGTGTAGAGTATCTCAAAGCCACATCCACATCCCCCCTCCAACTTAAGAATGTGCTCTTTTCTAAATGTGGTGAAGTCTAATCTGCTCGTTTACCTTTTTATTTGTTTCAGAGAGAAAAACTCCCTAAAGAAGCACGAGTGGAACCGAAGCCTCCGTCTCAGTCTGGAGGGAGAAAGTAGGTCAAGTGTTCTGCAGAATCAAGAAAGTTCCACTGTTCAACCAAATATTTGGTATTTTTACTGAATCGACATGAAAAGGACAGTTTTTTACCGAACAGAATAAATGTCTGTAACTTTTCTTTGGGTAATATTTTATGTTCAGGGTTAAAAAAATTAAATTGGTTATTGCTCTTAACATCTCCTAAGTACAGAGTTTCCACTGGGGCTTAAAAAGTCTGAAATTGACCTTGTTGAAACCTTTCAGCAACCCTTGAACTTGTTTATGTGAAAACAGGGTGAAGGGTTTGTACATTGTACAGTTCCTCCCAGGTTCTGCGATGAAAAAACTCAAGTTTTCGTTCCATTGGCTCTTTTGATCGTCTTCCATGTGTCTGCTGTGTAAAGACGTTCTGCACCGTCTGTCCTGCGTCCAGGTGCTGTCCTGTGTTCGTGGGCGGAAGTTCTGTTACAAATGGTGTTGGAACAGCCACATCCAAGAGGTGCGAAAAAATACTCTTTGTAAAGATACAGACTTTTATAATTTTCCAGTTTAACACAACTGATCTCAGAGCCACCAAGTTATCCTCAAGATACTTGTACGTGTTTAATCAGTGGTAGAACTGTGTGTTTACCTTTGTATGACTAAATTAGTATTTATTACTTCTAAAATGCAACAACTTTTAAAGTAAACGACAATAAATAGTAATAACTGACCAGAGTGTGTGTCCGCAGGTCCTGTGACCAGCTGAGGTGTATATCCTGTGACTTCAGGGTGCTGATGTTTGATGACTGTGAGTGGGACTCGTCCTGTGATTACCTGTTCCTCAGGTGAGTCTGCAAGCTTCTGGTTCCACTTCAGAACACGCAGCCGAAGAATAACTGCCGGTGACACTTGTGTGTTGTGGTAACAGTGAGCGACAGGCCACAGGGGATAATGGAGGTGATCTCCTGCTTGTCCACACGTCTGCAGATGATGAACCACGTGAAAGTCGCAGAAATAACAAAGCTAAATAAAACAAATTACTCAGCATGTGTGTTAATTTGCCTTCAACAAGCATTAAGTGTATTCTACTAAAGGCCGAGGTAACTGGATGAGTCTGTAGGTCTATGGGCTGTGATTTAATGTCATTGTCCTGTCACTGTCCAATGACATTTCTGAACTGTTTGTCGGACAGACAAAAAAACAGATTTTCTTATAATTAGTTATTTGTCATAAACGAGCAGATATGATTTTCCCCTCGGTGCTCGTTGTTAAATGTATCCGTTACTGAAGCTGAGATCTGAGCAATGAAGTCATATCGTATATGATGATTAAACTCTTCCTCCATCCTGTCTTTGTCTTCCTATGTCCTCACAGGAACAACGTGCCGGACCGTCAGAAGCTCCGAGCCAAACTGAAGAAGAGGAGAGGTTTCCGGGCTTACGCCTGCCAGTGCAGCTGGTTCTCCTCCTCCTCCTCTTCCTCAGAGCCGACAGACCTCGGGGTCCACCCTCAGCTCAGATGGGTCTGTGGAAAACACCAGGACTGACGTTCAACTGTTAGAAACTGGAACGAAAATGAACGAAACCCGAAAGAAGAACTTGTGTTTTTCTTTTCTCCCTCTGTCTGTTTTTCTCCGGTCGATCCACTCGACTTTTGAACCGTCAGAGATGCTGTAAAGTTGCAAAATCCAAATTTGAATATGAATATCTGCAGTAAATCTGCCCCTGATGTGAAGCTGCACCAAATCACAAACACTCATAGATATCAGACCATGTCTGACTTCTTCATCAAGATCCATGAATTATTCTCTGAGAAATCAGTGAGAGTAAAAGAAAGTGTCGTATGTCACAGAGAATCAAACCCGAACAGGCTCATCAGTGTTACTGCTGATTCTCATCAACAAGTATGTTGCAGCTCTAATATTTCCAGTCTGTCCCAATGAATCTGTAAAGTGTGAGTTGATTTTGTACAGTGTGCGTTTGCATTGTTCAGTACTGACTCAGCACTGGATCCGGCGCCTCTGAACAGAAGAGTGATGGACTGAGAGAAGAACACAGGGTGACAGAGGTGTGACTCAGTCTGGGACAGCAGGGTCACTGAGGAGGAGGGGGAGGGGGAGCAGGAGGAGGAGGAGGAGGAGGAGGAGGGGGAGCAGGAGGAGGAGGAGGAGGAAGAACGTGAAAACAACAGCAGGGTCACTGAGGAGGAGGAGGAGGAAGAACGTGAAAACAACAGCAGGGTCACTGAGGAGGAGGAGGAGGAAGAACGTGAAAACAACAGCAGGGTCACTGAGGAGGAGGAGGAGGGGGAGCAGGAGGAGGAGGAGGAAGAACGTGAAAACAACAGCAGGGTCACTGAGGAGGAGGAGGAGGGGGAGCAGGAAGAGGAGGAGGAAGAACGTGAAAACAACAGCAGGGTCACTGAGGAGGAGGAGGAGGGGGAGCAGGAGGAGGAGGAGGAAGAACGTGAAAACAACAGCAGGGTCACTGAGGAGGAGGAGGGGGGGGGGGGAGCAGGAGGAGCAGGAGGAGGAGGAGGGGGAGGAGGAGGAGGAGGAAGAAGAACGTGAAAACAACAGCAGGGGATGGAGACTGAAGTGTCGGCTGTTGGCTCCTTCTGCCGGAGTCTGTTTTCCGGAAGAAAACTGAAAGGAACAGGGCAGTGAACTGCACAGCTCCAGTGTCGTGTCATTAGATATTAAAATCTAAATGATCGTAATCAGCTGTATTGAAAAAGTTTACTGACGTTATAAAGTGAGAAGTAGAGTCACTTTCTATAGACTTCTATAGAAACTACCAGAGGAGTCGCCCCCTGCTGGTCATGACACAGAAGTAAGGTTTCAGGTGGCTTCACTTTCCCAACCCTGAGTCCATTTGTATAAAATTATTACTTCTGCTCATGTTCTTATTAGATGTATTTTTATTGTATTGTGTTGTGATAGCTCTCTGCTGTCAATAAAGTTGATTTAAAAAACCCGCCGCTGCCCTGTCTCTGATTGGGTTAGGGTTCGGCATGAGGAGCGATGATTGGTCGGGGCTCGAGGCCGGGTTCAGCCAATCAGAGGCAGCGTGGGAAAAGAGAAAGCCCAGCTGAGCGGAGGAGACGAGATGGAGGACGAGCAGGAGGAGACTCGGGAGGAGACTCTGGAGGAGACTCTGAAGGAGACTCGGGAGGAGACCCAGGAGGAGACCCTGGACGACTGGTTCATCGAGTCCCTGACAACGTGAGAGCGACGTTTCTCTTTGTTTGCTCTGTGAAGTTCATGCTAAGCTAACCACTTAGCTACAAGCTCCATTCACACACTGACGCTGCTAGCTAGTTAGCAGCATGGTTAGCACAGCGTGAACTCCGGGTTCATCACGGAAACTCTTCTACGTTCCTCTTGTTTGATTAAAGACCAAATCCATAAACACAACAAGGTTCTTATTAAACATCACAGGAACATCGGTGTGGCTCCTCCTCCGTCCCCATGACGTCACACCCGTCCTAAACACGCGTCAGAACGTACATGTGGGAATGACGTGTTTACAGATTAGAACTAAAAGATTCATCCTAATGAACTAACCTTCACTGTCAGTTTAAAAATCAAACATCCTGAAAGCAAGAAGAAAAGTCAGGAAGAAGAAGAGCAGCAGCAGCATGTCTGTCCCAAACTTTCTGTCTCAGAACAAATGTGAGACACTTTCATCTGAACTGTTACAAAAAGACCAGGTTTTATCTTCTCACAGGGTTTGAACCTATGACTGAATTCACCTTGTCTCACAATACTTCAGGGGTTAGGACCAAGCTTTTCTCCAGGGAGCGTTCCAAACTGGGATCATGTGAGGGACTGACACTGTCTTTTTAATAGACGCTATAGTTTTATTATTGACAGTCCTAAGGGTTAAATATTAAAACATATTAATGGAGTAAGGGATAATAATAAAGAATGTGAACATACGTGTTATTGTTGCCAACAAGTAACTAACTCTGCCTCGTGTCTATAAACATATTTCTGGAATGATTTTACACCGTGTATAATGGCGTAGTGAAGTATTAGTATTATAGTGAAGTGTTTCCTTTCACACATCTTTGTAATGCTCCTGCAGCACCTTGTCATCCTGCTGCTGTCAGACACTGACGACTCTCCGGTTTGTCTCCAGGTACAAAGACCTTCATGTGTATCAGCTGGAACGTCCCACACAGGTCCTCGAGTGGACGTCAGGGAAGAGTGAGGGAACATCTTTCATTAACTGTCACACAAAACATCACAGTGCCCCAAATGCTGTGTGTGTGTGTGTGTGTGTGTGTGTGTGTGTGTGTGTGTGTGTGTGTGTGTGTGTGTGTGTGTGTGTGTGTGTGTGTGTGTGTGTGTGTGTGTGTGTGTGTGTGTGTGTGTGTGTGTGTGTGTGTATATATATATATATATATATATAAAATCAACCTTTGGGAAACACAAGTTGGTCAAACACACGTTTGGTTCTCATCCTCAATCAAATCTCAATAGTTCACTTCTCAGTACATTTGTTATTATTTGCTGTTTCTAAATGTGCTCGATAATTAAATCGACTCAGTTAATTGACTGATTGTTTCAGTGTGAAACGTGTGTCAGTAACATTCTTCGTTGTCTGTTGTGTTTTGCAGCCGTCTGTGTTGCAGGATGCATTGCGTCTAAAAATGAAATTTTGGAGCTTCGTCTGCCTCTGAAACTCTTTGCCGATGAAAACAAGGTAATGAACGACACAGAGGTCCGGACTTTGTGGTGGATTTTGTAGAATCGGTCGATTCAGGCGTCACTCAGAGACTCTGCTGTGTCGATGTGTTCAGGGTCTCTGTGCGGAGCGGGACTTTAAAGTTGTCCATGGTGGTTTCGCAGAGGGACCCGTTCGCTGCCTCAGACACGTCCCGGGTACAAGGTGAGTTTGTGACGCACACATTAATCAGGTGATTCAGCTGAATGGGGGTTGTGTATGTATGAGTCAGTGGTGGAAGTTGGACTGAAGCAGATCTTGAATTATCTTCAGGTCAGATCTTATTAACACTTAGAGCTCCAGAGGAGGAGGATTTGATTACATTTGCATATGACAATAATTAGATTCACTGTCTTTGTTTTTCAAGGTGCGTTGTGACCAGTGACGGGCTGAGCGCCGACCTGGAGGTGTGGGAGCTCGGAGGAGACGGCAGCGGTGAGTTTAGTTTACCTGAAGCTAACCTCTGTGCTCTTACATGGTTCAGTTTCCTGCTCACGGGCTTCGTCCACACTCGTACGTTGCTACAGTTCCATCTGGCGTCCACATTACTCCAGAGTCTCCGAGCCCCTTAGTGGAGAAGGCTGGAAACGCTGCTGGTCCTGTTTTAGTTTGAGAACTCTGTCGCAGTGTTTTAGTCTGGACGGGCAGAAACTGAGATGTTTGGACACAATGACGTAGACACTAACAACTTCTTGCTGATTGGGTGTTTTCGGTCATGACACAGTCTTCGCTCATTTGTCAGGCTCCAATCACAGGACCTCCTTCCAGAAGAAAACAACCAGCCTCAGCTAACAGAGTAGAACAACACGGAGAATCAATTACAAGTGTTTCACTGACCCTGTTGTCTTTGCTAACAGATGCTGTGCAGTTGAATTCACGTTTTTCTGGATCTAGTGAAATTAAATGTGGTTTCCTAAGGAGACTGTTGGGCCCTTGTGGAGGATTGAACTCTACTGAGAGACAATGTAATTGCTTTAAGGTTTAGAGGCTGTTTTTAAAACGCATTTGGTCGTCTTCTGTGTCCTGTCGTCCGATGTCAGACGTGATCCGGAGAACGGGGAGCGTCAAGAGGAGGAGCAGCGTTTCAGAGGGACGCTGCAGGATCGCAGCTCGACTCTGCTCACAGCCACAAATTCTCCATGGAGCCCGGAGCAGCGACATCCAGCTGACTGAGCTGACCTCAGGACAGACTCTTTACCAACTAGGTAACACTGTGAGATCTGCATGGTGCAGTTTTATTAGCTTGGATTCAAACGCACAGTTTCATTAGTGTTCGTTTAAATCGGAGCAGCTGAGCTAAATGAAACGACTTCACTCCGTCAAAATGTTTTTTTCTCCAGTTTTCAAACCACAGTTGTGTCTCAGTCTCTTCCTGTAGTTCTTTCAGCAGAAACTGCATGTCTCTTTTTTCTGTCATTTTGTCCCAACAGAGACGGACGCGGCGGATCCTCTGAGTTCCTTACAGTTTGTCAATGACAGTGTTTTCCTCGCCGGCTGCTCTCAGGGGAACATTTACGTCGCCGACACTCGGACCTCTTCTGCTCCTCAGATTTCACCTCCACCAGCGTCTTCTGGCAAATCAGCTCTGTGGTGGACGGACGCCTCTGGAGGTCCAGACCCGTCCAGCTGCAGGGTCATCAGGCTGTCCTCCTCTGGCGAGGCGGTGGTTTCCGACCTGAGGAACCCGGGAGGAGCCGTGAGTCGAGCTCGGCTGGACGTGCAGACACGCCGCAGCAGCCTGGATGATGTCAGGCTGTCGTGGGCTCCAGCGCTGGACGACTGTGTCGCAGTGTCAGGTCAGTCTTTGCTGGTTGTTGGGAGTCGAGAGGCTCACGGCTGAGGCACTGACTCTGACACCGGAGTTTGTATGTGTCAGGGTCACAGAGAAGTTGACAAAGAAATCAAAGGAAAAAAGTCTGGAAAACTTATGTACATATAAAAGTCATGTCAGCACATTCAAGGTGACACATCTCTGTGGTCGGTTCTCTTCTCTGACACTGGAAGAGTTTCTGACAGGACACCAAGATGAACATGGAATTCTACATAGTCAATAAGATTAGTTCCATGATTTGTTTGAGATAAAAGATCGACACAACGAAGCCTCAGCTGGCAGCCTGTTAGCTTAGCTTAGCATTAACACTGGAAACTGGGGGAAACGACAATAAGCTCCGTCCAGAAATTATATAGCTCCACATGTTATATCATATGTATTATTTTTTGCATCTAGTCAATACATTTTTTTGAATGTGTTTTTATTTTGATAATCAGCCAAACCACATCCAAGGTTCCAAATGTATGAAAATGAAAAACTATTTTCCGTTAAGAACCTTTTAACGAGATGAAGTTTCTAAATGTTCCAACTTCCCTCTGGCAGGTTTCGGTGGAACGGTTCAGATCTACAACACATGTGTGTGGCGGACAGAGCTGCAGGAAGTCCAGCCGCTGTTTGAGCACCGTGGTCACGTGGTGTCAAACAGACAGTCCGATGTGACCCTGGTCACCTACCACGTCTGGCATCCTGAGCGGCCGCGGACGCTGCTGTCCGCGGCCTCAGACGGCTCCGTCCACCTGTGGGACTGGGTGGACCGCTCAGCTTGGGACTAAAGTCTAATGGAATCAGACTGATTTTTATTCTCGCCAGGAAATATTTACATCCCAGACAAATGTAAGAACCACATGGACTGTGAATAAAGATTGACAGCTCCCTCAAAGTGAAGTCAAAGTGTCGTGATCGCTCCCTGGTGGCTGGCTGCATCATAGATCATGAACCCTGCCTCCTCCATGTTAGCAGATGGGACATGGACCAAACTAACTGAATGTGTTCATGTTTCTAATAAGTTTGGTCATACCTAGTTATTTGATGAGACGTCATGATTGACAGCCGACACTGACTTGTGATTGGTTAGAATGTGTGTCCATATGGGACCTTTGTAGTTTCTTTGCTACACTCGGCTAAAGCTAATGGAGTTTAATACAAATCAGAAATAAAAAGTTTTGCATAATGTGGACGGGTGTTTTGATTATCATCTGTTCCACTAATAACAGACGGTGACGTCACTGTGTGTGTTTGTCACCTCTTCAGGATATTTTCTTATAAAAACACTGACCTTGTGAGGACCAGTCGACCTCATGGAGACCAGATCCTGTTGGGACACAACCTCCTTTCTGAGGTTCGGGTTAGGCTGTCCACCATGAATGGAAGTCAATGCAAAGTCATAATAAATAAATAAATTAAGATAGCTGCGCGTGCGTGTGTGTAAATTTGATAGATCCTCAAACTGAGCGGAACCTTAGTCCGCGGCTGTGGGTTCGCAGGGGGATGTTTTTAATGTGACACGAGGTGAAGCTGGGATGTTGAAGGGGAACATGGCAGCTGGTGTCGGTGTGAAACTGGCTTCATGGAGCAGTAGAGCCTTGCTCTACAGAACCACGTCACCCGGAGGCGTCTGTCGACAACACGCGGCTGTGACACAGATCGTGAGAGCGAAGAGCAGCGCGACGGCGGATTCACAAAGCAACCAAGAGTTCTGCCTGCAGCTGGTCCGGTGGGTCCATGCTAACAGCTAGCAGCTAGCTAAAGCTGTGTTCACTAACAGAGCAGCAGCAGCTAGCTAAAGCTGTGTTCACTAACAGAGCAGCAGCAGCTAGCTAAAGCTGTGTTCACTAACAGAGCAGCAGCAGCTAGCTAAAGATGTGTTCACTAACAGAGCAGCAGCTAGCTAAACCTGTGTTCACTAACAGCAGCAGCAGCTAGCTAAAGCTGTGTTCACTAACAGCAGCAGCTAGCTAAAGCTGTGTTCACTAACAGAGCAGCAGCAGCTAGCTAAAGATGTGTTCACTAACAGAGCAGCAGCTAGCTAAAGCTGTGTTTACTAACAGAGCAGCAGCTAGCTAAAGCTGTGTTCACTAACAGAGCAGCAGCAGCTAGCTAAAGATGTGTTCACTAACAGAGCAGCAGCTAGCTAAACCTGTGTTCACTAACAGCAGCAGCAGCTAGCTAAACCTGTGTTTACTAACAGAGCAGCAGCTAGCTAAACCTGTGTTTACTAACAGAGCAGCAGCAGCTAGCTAAAGCTGTGTTCACTAACAGCAGCAGCTAGCTAAACCTGTGTTTACTAACAGAGCAGCAGCAGCTAGCTAAAGCTGTGTTCACTAACAGAGCAGCAGCAAGCTAAACCTGTGTTCACTAACAGCAGCAGCAGCTAGCTAAACCTGTGTTTACTAACAGCAGCAAGCTAAACCTGTGTTTACTAACAGAGCAGCAGCTAGCTAAACCTGTGTTTACTAACAGAGCAGCAGCAGCTAGCTAAAGCTGTGTTCACTAACAGAGCAGCAGCTAGCTAAACCTGTGTTCACTAACAGAGCAGCAGCTAGCTAAACCTGTGTTCACTAACAGCTAGCAGCAGCTAGCTAAACCTGTGTTCACTAACAACAGCAGCAGCAGCAGCTAGCTAAAGCTGTGTTCACTAACAGAGCAGCAGCTAGCCAAAGCTGTGTTTAATAACAGAGCAGCAGCTAGCTAAAGCTGTGTTCACTAACAGAGCAGCAGCTAGCTAAAGCTGTGTTTAATAACAGAGCAGCAGCTAGCTAAAGCTGTGTTCACTAACAGAGCAGCAGCTAGCTAAAGCTGTGTTTAATAACAGAGCAGCAGCTAGCTAAACCTGTGTTCACTAACAGAGCAGCAGCAGCTAGCTAAAGCTGTGTTCACTAACAGAGCAGCAGCTAGCTAAAAGCTAAAGCTGTGTTCACTAACAGAGCAGCAGCTAGCTAAAGCTGTGTTCACTAACAGAGCAGCAGCTAGCTAAAGCTGTGTTTAATAACAGAGCAGCAGCTAGCTAAAGCTGTGTTCACTAACAGAGCAGCAGCAGCTAGCTAAAGCTGTGTTCACTAACAGAGCAGCAGCTAGCTAAAAGCTAAAGCTGTGTTCACTAACAGAGCAGCAGCTAGCTAAAGCTGTGTTCACTAACAGAGCAGCAGCTAGCTAAAGCTGTGTTTAATAACAGAGCAGCAGCTAGCTAAAGCTGTGTTCACTAACAGAGCAGCAGCAGCTAGCTAAAGCTGTGTTCACTAACAGAGCAGCAGCTAGCTAAAAGCTAAAGCTGTGTTCACTAACAGAGCAGCAGCTAGCTAAAGCTGTGTTCACTAACAGAGCAGCAGCTAGCTAAAGCTGTGTTTAATAACAGAGCAGCAGCTAGCTAAAGCTGTGTTCACTAACAGAGCAGCAGCAGCTAGCTAAAGCTGTGTTCACTAACAGAGCAGCAGCTAGCTAAAAGCTAAAGCTGTGTTCACTAACAGAGCAGCAGCTAGCTAAAAGCTAAAGCTGTGTTCACTAACAGAGCAGCAGCTAGCTAAAAGCTAAAGCTGTGTTCACTAACAGAGCAGCAGCAGCTAGCTAAAGCTGTGTTCACTAACAGAGCAGCAGCTAGCTAAAAGCTAAAGCTGTGTTCACTAACAGAGCAGCAGCAGCTAGCTAAAAGCTAAAGCTGTGTTCACTAACAGAGCAGGTACAAAGAGCAGACATGTTGTCAGACTTTCTACAGTGTTGGTTTATTCCAGTGGAAGTGAAGTGTATCCCTTCATTTTCTCTCTCTCCCTGTTATCCTTCTCCTCCTCCTCCTCCTCCTCCTCCACAGGTCCAGAGACTATGATGGCTTCGTGTCCTCCCTCCTCCTCCCAGAAGAGGCCCGGCGCTCCTCCTTGGCTCTGAGGGCGTTTAATGTGGAGCTGGCACAGGCAGGTATTCCTACAGACAGACCGGGTGTGGAACTAGAACTGTTCACACTGCTCTTTTTACCCTGTTACTAATCTTACTGTTACTGCAGTTTGTGATATGCTGCTATAATTAAAATCTGTGTTTCAAACTGAACTGTGGACTTCCGTGTCCCAGGCCCTTGTCTAACAGCTGCTCTCTTATGTTTGTTGGACCAAAAGGTGAAGGATTCCGTTTCCCAGAAGACCATTGGTCTGATGCGGATGCAGTTCTGGAAGACGGCCATAGAAGAAATCTACAGAGATGAGCCCCCGAATCAGCCAGTCACCGCCGAGCTGTGGAGGGTAAATATCAGAGCCATATAAATATCTGTATAAGAAATGTTAATGTGTTGCATTTCTGGTTTTAAAAAGCTAACGACCATTCCGGACAGAAACGTAACAACATGAACAAGACTGTTAAGATTGTTTAATTGTTTAATGATTAATTGTCTTATCTCTATGTCCACATTCAGCTTCATCTTGAACTCAGGAATGTTAATTATTTATTAGGAGCTCAGACGATTAACACTGAACAATGTTTTGTAGGCAGCGAGGAAACACTACCTGACGAAGAGATGGCTGCTGAAGATCATAACTGACAGAGTAAGACACTCAATGGCCTGTTTATTCAATTCACTCAGCTCTGATGTGTAGTTATAACCATGACAGGTTTTGTAGCATGTCTTTCATTATCTGTCTTGTTTTTGTTTTTTCTTTCCTGTTCCGTTTGATGACTGGGTAACATACGAGTGGTGATGGTAATCCCAATAAAGTGAGAGTGTGTAGGATTTAGTGACATCTAGGGGTGAGGTTTGAAATTACAACCAAGAAAATATCCCTCCCTCACCAATCCCCTTCTGGGATAATCTGGGAGAATTCTAAGGCCACTAGAACACAATGAGTCTTGGTTTAAGTGATTATACACTAATGTAAACATCATTATGAATTATTATTATTTAAAATGTCCACTAATTAACCCTTAAACACACTGGTCCTTAAAGTCAGTGTTTCTCAGCAATGGAGTCGAGAGCCAAGTTAAATCTGAGGGGATGTGAAATGGGGACAGGAAGTAGGACGGACACGTTATTTACATTAATTTTCTTTGATCGTCTGTTTTGATTTTGTCACACACTGATTCCTGTCTGTGCAACAAATTGCTCTTCGGAGATAATACAGATTTCTTGACTTAAATTTGATGTAGGTCCATGCAGAGGCGCAGATCCAGGAATGTTTCTCTTTCTTTAACATGTAAAGTAGGATGTTTGTGATATTTAATACATTACTTGATATATTATTTGTGTGCCATTTGGTGCAGCTCAACATTAAAGTAATGATCTAGCAGATTTAAATGTGGTTTGATAGGTTTTATTATTGTTCAGCTGCTGCCACCGGTGTGAAGCTGAGATCACTTGGATTCAGGAGAGATCAACAGTTTCCAAGAATTAAAATCCCCAATTGATTGAACTTCACACGGTCACAGATATTTTGAAACCCGTGACTAGAGGTCATAAGGGGTTAATACTGAGTCATTATTGAATTTTGAAAGTATGTGTGTTTGACTAGGAAAAGGATCTGGATGACCGAGCCTACAGGAACCTTCAGGAGCTGGAGACGTATTCAGAGAACACACAGTCCTCCTTAATATACCTGCTGCTGGAGTGTTTAGGTGAGGACACGTGAGACAAGTAAGAGCTGTTAGCGTCCTTTTGTAAATGCATTCCACCTGTTGACCTCTGCTGTGGACAGAGGTGACACATATCTTGTCCTCTGTTAGGTTGGCCATGTCCTGCCCACTGACTAGTTATTAGTTTTATAAATAAAACTAGAATCACCTCCTGGAAAAAATTCCCAATCTCCCCTTCTCTTCCTGGTTTAAAATAACGTCCAGAAAAGAGTTTTTGCAGAATATTATGAGAAGTTGACCGTTGAGTCTTTGTGATATAAAATATCATCACTTCATCATTTTGTCACTAATTGTCACAGTTGGTACATCAGGTCCTGAGGTATGACCAGACGTGTGTTTAATGTCAGAGTGGCCTTGACCTTTGACCTCACATGGCACCATAATACAAACACTAATCAGATGTCATTAGGAGCCAGACTTCACCCACTGCTCAAACAAATCCTAGAGGAAACCCTGTGTAGGTAGATGATGATGACGACGACAGGACGTACATGTGTCTTTCAAAGTTCTTTAAATTACTATGTGAAACCAAAACTAACCGGAAACAGTGGAACAGACATGAAGCTTGATTCAGACTCGGCTGAGAAAACAACTTTAGGTAAAGTAAGACTTACACATTTGCTTTTCTTTCACAGGTTTGAAAAACGTCCACGCCGACCACGCAGCGAGTCACATCGGCAAAGCTCAGGGAATAGTGACGTGTCTCAGAGCGACTCCGTTTCACAGCAGCCGACGGAAAGTCTACTTGCCCATGGACGTCTGCATGTTGGTGAGTAGCTGCTTGAGCGTGCTATGAATTCTATTTGTTAAGAAACTGATTAGAACCCAAAGAAAAACCTCACCTTGTTCCCGCTGTGTTACACTGTCCCCCAGTTTACTGACGAATAAGATGAGACGCTTCACTGATACTTTCATCATGATTTCACTGCTGTCCGTGTGTGGGTTAGTTTGTCAGCAGGATTTTGCTCAAACTACTGAACGGATTTCCAGTGAACAACCTTTACTTTGGTGCTGGCGTGTTTAAGCTCCGCCTCCCAGCATCATGTTCTGAAGTTACTTTTTAAATGTCCATTTCTCATGTGCTTGATGTTTGTTGGGATTCAAGTTTCACCTCAGCTTTCTGTGTCACAGCTCCTCCCCCCGACTAACACTTAACTTAACATGAGGCACATCCCACACGTTTGTCTGACTCGTGGCTCCGCCCTGACACGATGTTCTTGTCGACTTAGTATTGAACTTGTCATCCAGTGCAAAACGATAACAAACGACGAGGACGGTGAGAGATCGACCATATGGCCGAGGTAAACCGTCCTGCCTGAGATGGAAACACGCTGCAGATAAACACATAATGCTGCAAACAATGTTCAACCTTTGTCTGGGCCATCTGTCCCACATAGAGAACAACAAGCTGCTGCTGGAGGATCTGATGGGGGGGGGCATATACCGTGCAGATGTGTTGAGGATGCAGCACGCAGGCTCTGCCCTTAAAATCTTCAGCCAGAGAGATGACGCTTGTGACCTGAGGCCCCCCCGCACTCACCCATATGAACCAGTTAGCTCATGTTCCAAAAAAAAACAAAAGCTAAATGTGAATTTAATATTTTGTTAATTATAAAACATGAGGACTGAACTGTGCAGCTGATACTTGCTGAGAATCACAAGGGGAATATAAAGTGAGGATGATTTTAATAGTACGTGACGACTGAAGAGCCACTGAACTAGAAACACACACAGACATCGACAGGGTTCATGTGAACAGTAAACATACCAGTGCTGCTGGTCTGAACTGGCCTCAACGTAAAGTTACTTCGTCGAAACGTGATAAAATATTACTGGATCTGCTCATTTGAGTCTTTTCTTCCAATGGTCCCATCCTTCCACCAAGTTTACTGGAAATCTGTTCAGTAGTTTTTACATAATAAACAAAAAGCATAATCTCTTTGTAGCAGCTAATCAACGGCAATAATCAGCCTGTTCTGTGACAATGAAGCATTTTTCCTTCTGTGTTCCTGCAGCACGGAGCTTCTCAGGAGGACTTCATCCGCGGCAGCCGGGAGCAGAACGTCCGGGATGTGGTGTACGACATCGCCAGTCAGGCTCACGTACATTTACAACACGTACGTCACACACACACACACACACACACACACACACACACACACACACACACGAACAGCAGAAGTATGTGGACACGCAACCACCACACTCATAAGTGATAAACTATGTGCATTAGTAAGCCGCCTCCACTCTCCTTGGACTAACATCTGATATCTAATATTTTAAATGTGTATTTTTTTCTTTGTCTTTCAGGCGCGATCATTCAGCCACAACGTTCCAGCAGCTGCCACCGCAGCCTTCCTGCAGACGGTGAGTCAGGGTCACAAAAACAGGTTTGATTTAAAACTCCAGATACTCATTTGAATAAAATCTGCCTAGAAGTCATTGGTAAATATGAAAAAAAACACAGATGACTTTTTAAAATAACATTAAAAAGCCTTAATGTCGTTAAATGTGATAAAACTGTGTAGATAAGATGGTGGTGTCTCACATTGCCACTTTGATCTGCGGTGGATATTTAAACATTTGTGTAAACCCGGCCTTTAAATGTTTGGTGTCAAATTCATTCTGACACAATGTGTTTCATGTTTTCATAATTACATCTCCAACGCCCGCTCCTCCACCGCGTCAGAGCGCCTCAACCTGAACTTGTTGTATGAGCGCTCATCGACAGCACTAACCTGTGAGCTCTGTGGTGTTGTGTGCTGCAGGTGGTGTTGGAGGACTACCTGCAGAGAGTGAGGAGGGCAGATTTCGATATTTTCCATCCCAGTCTGCAGAACAGAAACCCCCTCCTCCCCATCCAGCTGTACTTCCGCTCCTGGAAGAAGACCTACTGAACCCTAACCCTTAAAGATGGTTAAACCTGCTAAAGAACTCTTTGCCTTCCCCCCCCCGATGAGACACGATCAACCTCACGAACGTGCTGGACACTGAAGCTGTCCCCTCGCTGTCTCGCCAGCGTTGCATTTTGCACGATACTGAGACAGACGTCCTCCTTCACGCATTTTAACATGAGACTTTGCTTCTGTAGTGACGGAGCCGTCGTCTCTGCTGTTTCTGTGAATTATAAAAAGAAAACTTTCACCACAAATTGCTCCCAGTATTATTCCTGTATTCGATGGTCCATCTCACCATTGAGAGGTTTGGTTATTTTCTTCTTTACTCTCTGGTATGTGGAATTGCTTTTTCTAATCAAGTTCACTCGGAGGAGAGGAGCCAATCAATGGATGGAATAGAAAGTGAAGATAATGAGACGGATGGAGAACTCGCAGGTTCAACAAACAAAGAGCACTTTATCTCCGAGTCCAGCTGTGGAGGCTCGTCTGATGTCTCCTCCTGGACTCAGACTCGTCCCACTGACTGAATCTCGTCCTCCTACAGCTGCTGTCAAACCAAACTGAGCCCGGAGCCTGGAAAACGATGCCCATGAACCTGAGGACCAATCGCTGCTCTTCAGCCTGAGGATGTGACGTGCGTATGGAATTAACCTCAAATCAAACACAAACTCAAATCATGTCTGTTGCGTCTGATGACGATGAAATATCTCCAGCGTCTTGAAATAAAATGGTGAGACATTTTTCTTGTTTGTTTGATGCATCTTCTCCATTTAATAAAAGCAGAGGTGGATTTACTCGGTCACGGTGCTTCACCACAACTGCTCTGGAACTTAACTCGAGTATTTCAATTTTATTTCAACTGCACACTTCTACTCCACAACATTTAAATCTCTTGCACATTGAAATGAGGAAGTGGCCCAATATGACATCAGTGATAATGATTATTTGTGGAGAAAAGCACTGATTCAGAGGTGGTGAGTCACCTCAGTCCTTCCTGCTTCAGTAACAGATGAACAGCTGGTGGCGCTAAGCGGTTCTCACACTGCTAACATCCGGACTGTGTCACTCTTTAAACGAAAAGCTTTCACCTCAATCATCACACAACCTTCATCTCCCCATGAAATCCGTCTTTCTGTTTGAATGGAGAACATGAGAGAAGCTTCATCTGGTTGCTATGGTAACATCATGATGGTATTACTAGCAGTATCAGCACCTTCAAGCACAGTACTACAGTACTCTACAGTACTCTACAGTACTCCACAGAACTCTAGTTCAGATGCACCAAATGAACGTCGTCATGGTTCAAACATATCGTCGGAGCTGAAAACTGCAGCTGCTTCCTCTTCTACTGTTTAATTCTGTCTCTACTTCCTGTGATTGGTCCAAAATTCAAAGTGTTTTCACTGCAAACCAACAGAACCAGGTTCAGTTTGATCCAGACCCAGAACTCCTCTTCTGCTCTGAGGAACCTTTCACACCTGATGTTTAGGTTCACACTGAACTGAAGAGTCTGAAGCTCTGAACCCAACCAGGTGTGAACGAGTCCTGAGTCCACGTGGTTCACATCTGTTCAGTGACACAATGAATTTCATCCAGATGTTTATAAGGAGGAAGATGTTGATGGAGACAGAGAACAGAAGTTCTCCATTTTATTTAGTTAGGGAGATTATTAAGACTGGAACAAGTCACAGTCATAAACATGAGGAATTACTAACACCTGACATGTAACTGTGCACATGAGCTAAATCCTTTGTGTAAATACTCTGATGATTGACGTTCTCTGAACTGTGACTTGACGGGCGCCTCGTTAGGCCTTAATGAAGCCTCCTCTGCATTAAGCTGCGACTCAGCACAGAGACCTTTAATTAGCAACGTCAACCGAGGAGCTTCTCTCTTTACTTCAACACACCAGCTTCACGCTGCACAGACAACATGGAGCCTTAATTAGACCGGTTCTGCTCCACAGCTTCGAATCAGAGACACTTCACATCCACGTTGTTATTGTGCTGCTCGGACTTCAAAACTACATTCATCATCTCGTGTGTTGTTCCTGGACGTTTCTCTCTGTAGACCCTGATGTGTTATTTTAATAGGTTCAGTCATAAAAAGTAAATTCTCATTAATTTTCTCCATTGACGTTTCAAATAATCCTTCGACAGAGGAAATGCGACACTCCTGAAATAACAACTGTATTTGATCAGGGTATTTTTTATTTATTCTTTACTTCCTTAGCAAAAAAGTAAATAAAAGCAGATCCATGAATTATTCTCAGTGAAAATGTGAAAACACTTCCTATGTCATCAAGAGATGAAAGTTTTGAAAACATGCCACAATACGAGATCTTTCTTGGCTCCTGTACCAACGTTCAACCGAGTTTTGTGGAAATTAGTTTCACAGTTTTTGTTTAATCCTGATGACAAATCCTCGGACGTAACAATGAGTCTCGGTTGGAAATAATTCAACAAAAACGGCGCCTGATTTATAACCTTTGACTGATCAAGTAAATGTAGATGGACAGTCTCACGCTGCGTCGGTCACAGGTTCGAGAACGACGTCCAGTCAGGACCTGGTTTCAATCCCACGCTGCTGCTTTTAATCAGCACAACCTCTTCAGAGCTTCTTCAGTATTAAATCACAAACCCACAACAGGTTTGTTTGTCCAGAGAGAAGTTGGAGACTTTGCTGCCGTCTTCTCTTCACTGACTCTGTCGATTTAAGCTTATTATCCATTTTCGGCTCAATTCTCCAGGTTTGTCAGGTTCTGGGTGATAAGCAGCTTACATTTGAATTGGACTCTGAAACAATCACCTGAGGGTTTTAAAGAACTGACAAACCGACTAAAGTGCAGCTTTCTGCATCGCCTTTGATTCTGCAGCGTCTCCAACACTTCCACATAATAACCACACTCCACGGCCAAGAGGCTTCAGCAGGTTACTGCAGATGTTCATGGTCACAATAACAAACTATAAAAGGTTGTTCTCTGACGCTTGTTTAAATCAGCTGTGTGTGTGTGTGTGTGTGTCTGAATCACAGCGTCTCTGAGGAGCGTAAAGAGAATCGGACTAAATCGATCTCATCAACAATCAATCACAGAACTGAGCGAAGTACCGAGAAAAATGTCACATGTTCAGTTCATGTGAGAATCCGTGAACAACACGTGTTCACACCTCAAGATTCAAGACAGGTGCTTTTAACTCTTCATCTCTCAGCCTCCTCTTCTCCTTCTCCTCAGATTCTGTCCTTGTTCCTTTTCATGGCTCCTCACTCACTCAGTGATTGTTCACCTCTTCTTGCTTTTATCTATAAGTCATTTGGCCTCGATGCTTTCTGTGTGAGGCGGGTCGTTCAGGATTCCGGATGTTTCACCGTAACTGTCTCCGGTTGACGTCAGTCCTAAAAGTCTTTTTATCATCTTTACACAGCGGAAACTGTTTTAATTGTGTTTTAATAGATCACAGTGAGATACACCATCAGGATGTGGACCTGCAGCGTCACACACAACAAGACAATGAAGGACACTTCACATTCGGGATGTTCAAACTTTTCATGCTTTTTTATGATGTAAGAAAAGGAACAGTGATTTTACAGCAGCGATCTGAAGACATGCTTCTCTCGTCTAAATGATGCAGTTCTGCTCAGGTTCTCCTCTGAGCGTCTGTCCCGGACCTTCTCTGGTTTTCTTTAGGTCTTGGTTGGGTTCTGTCTCTGGAAGGGCTCGAGGAGCTTGTGAGCACGGAGCCTGAACTTCTGATCCCTCACACTGTAAATGATGACGTTCCAGCAACTGTTGGAGGCCAGAATCCAGAAGGCGAAAAAGGAGAAGTTGCACCATTTATTCCCCAAAACGTTTCCCACTACGAAGACGGCGATGGGGGTGAACGACGCTGTAAACGCCACCGTTAGAGTCCCGATGGTCTTCGCTGCCTTAATGTCAGAGAAGGTGGGATTGGTTTTTTTCTGGCACTCGGACACAGCCAGGTGTTTCCTGCGCTTTGAGTGCTGCCTGATGCTGGACAGAGAGACGAGGTTTATCACCACAGTGCCACCGAGGAGGGTGAAGTCAAACGCTGGGAACAGCAGGAGGATGTTCCAGGCCTGGCTGGGGAACTCGCCCACGACCCCCAGCGCGTAGTTGCACATGCGGCTGCAGGAGTTGTACTCCAGAGCGATCTCGCTGCTGAAAAGCATCGGAGACACGGCCAAGAAGAAGCTCCCCACCCAGGAGAGGACGATGAGGGTCGTGGTTCTCTTACGAGTGATCACACAGTCCTTGTGCAGCGGCATCAACACAGCGATGCTCCGCTCCATCGTCAGCAGGAAAATAGTTGTTATGGAGACCAAGGTGCACCCGGCAAAGATAGGGCCGATAACATTGCACGGGTGGAAACTCACTACCTGCGAGTTGTATGAAGTCCACTCTGGTGCAGAGTCCGTCACCATGAGGTAGACCTCGGCGTAGACGGACAGCGGCACCACGAAGATCCCCACCGCCAGATCGGCCACAGCGAGGGACGCCTTCAAGTATCCCTGTGGCGTGTGGAAGTGTTTGGTTCCCACAACCACAGCCAGAGTCACCAAGTTTCCAAACAAGATGGCGAAGATCAGCAGCACCATGAAGAGCACCATGAGGACTTTGTTGGCCAGCGTACAGCAGCACACGGTGCAGTGTGCCGGGTCCGTTCGGTCCAACATGACCAGTGCGCTGCTCTCAACCATCAGAGAAACTGCTGCTGCCACGTTCACTTCATGACCTGAAATACAAACACAGCAAGTGTGAGTCACAGACCACCTGATCCAAAACCACAAACTAAAACAACTCTAATCAGAGGGATGGAGGGATGATGGATGGAGGATGGAGGGATGATGGATGGAGGATGGATGGAGGATGGAGGATGGAGGATGGATGGATGGATGGACGTGTGATGAATGATGGATAGATGATGAATGAATGATGGATAGATGATGGATGAATGATGGATAGATGATGGATGGAGGATGGATAGATGATGGATGGATGATGGAGGATGGATGAATGATGGAGGATGGAGGATGGATGGATGGAGGATGGAGGATGGATGATGGATGGATGATGGAGGATGGATGAATGATGGAGGATGGAGGATGGATGGATGGAGGATGGAGGATAGATGATGGATGGATGATGGAGGATGGATGAATGATGGAGGATGGAGGATGGATGGATGGAGGATGGATGGACACTCCTCCCTCCTGGAGTGACAGGAGATGGATGATGTCATAATCGGACAACAGCTGTAATAGTAAACAAACGGTCTCTTTAATCCTTTAATCTGCAGCTTCTGTTCTTCTTCTTCACTTTTTACTTGTTTCAAGAATCAAGGTCAAACATTCTGAGACGGAACTGTGGTTTCCATGGAGACGCGACAGTAAGAGCTCTGCTGTTTGTTTCTGGATGTTTTTAGGTCCCTGGGTCAGGACGCAGCTTTGGGCTGAACCCTGTCAGGACTAGTTTAGTTTCCCACATCCTGCAGCCTCCCTGTGCAGAGCGCACTGACGCAGAAACCTCCCGCACGTCCACACAATAATACTGGAAATCCACTGAACTGCTCTGCGCGCACGGAGCCGCTCTGCCCAGAGTCTGTGCGTCTTCGTGCTGCTGCCACATCCACTCACCTTTCACAGGAGGACAGCAGCTCCTTATGGAGGAAGATGTTGAGCATCTGTTTAGATTCTCTCAGTTTATTCCTGCAGATGTTGGCTCACACGCTCACGCGCTCAGGTCAGAAAGAGACGCGCACTAAACTCCACTTACTTCGGGTTTAAATTGCGCTCAGGACGCGCAGCGGCAGGTGGGCTCCGACATGTCTCCGCTGGAACAGCAGCTCGAATCCCCCCGGAGAGAGACGAGAGGAGAAGAGTCCCGAACCCGGAGGACGCACCGGCTCCCCGACGCGCGCAGGAGGATGGATCCGTGGAGCCGTGCGCTCAGCTCCGCTCTGCAGAGACCGTGAGAGTCTCCTCCGCTGGTCCGTCCATTGGCTGAGGAGGAGGATGATGATGACAGAGAAGCCCCCCCCCCCCACCACCACCACACTCCGCCCAAAGCCAGTGTTGGGATGTAACTAAGTACATTTCCTCCGCTACTTCATGTATCTGTTCTTTATTGATGCGGATTATTTCCAGGCTTTTCACTTTTGCTCCACTTGTTTGTTTCTGGTGGAATTCATGTTTGGTTTGCCGGTTGAATTCCTCTGTGTGACAGAGTGAGCCCGATGAGTCAAGTTTCAGACTGAACCTTCAGTAAACTTTACCACATTCATCAGTAAACATCTTTCAGAAGAGTTCACCAACACATGTTCAGGTGAAGGTGGAGCGTCAGAGGCCGGACGTGACGTGGTTATGTTTACAGCACATTCAGCCTTTATCAACAAAAACTCTCTTCACATCTTCGTCTTCTGTGCGGCTCCACTTTTTCCTCCTGTCATATTTGTATTAGTTTTTTTTCCATCTTTGCTTCTGTCGGCGTTAGAAATGTCATCAACCCCCCTCAGCCTCGAACATGTCTGATTGGTCGTCAGCCTTTTAATTCATGTTCCTGCTGAGTCTGTTTTCAGCAGCTCAGTTTGAATCTCCTCCACTGTGCCTTTTATAATTCAGTGAAAAACTAACAGGAAAAAAGTCAAATTCAGGAGAAACATTTGTGAAATCTGTGTTGCGTCCTCTGTCTCTTCTTCTTTTTACGCTGCTTTGTGTTTCCTGTCGTTCACGAAGCTTCATAAACCTGCGAGTGAAGTAAACACTGCCCACGTGTTGTAGTGTCACTCCTCTGCAGGGTTGGCTCCAGTCCGTGGACACAAGGAAATCAAAGCATAATCCTGTGATTTCCTCTCTCTCTCTCTCGCTGTGTGTGTGTGTGTGTGTGTGTGTGTGTGTGTGTGTGTGTGTGTGTGTGTGTGTGTGTGTGTGTGTGTGTGTGTGTGTGGTGGGTAATCTTTAATCCAGAGGTCACTGCAGGGGTCCTCACTCCAGCGCTTCAGATCCCAGTGTGAGGCGTTTGTCTCTGGACCTTAAATCTGCCGGGTCGCTTCCCAGAACCCGTCAGCTGCTTCAGTTAAAGGTTTTCAGGGTGTTGTATGTTTAGAATAAGAATATCATTTTCAGATGTGTGCAGGTAAGAAAAAGGTCCAGAAAACAAGTGTACTTTAGCAACAAATGTTAAAAATATATCAATTGACAGAAGCAGTGAATACGAATTGAGTCCGACTCCCTTTTGTTCACATCTCGTCAAAACAGTTTGTGAAATGTTGCATTTTTCCAGCTTTAATCATAAACAGCTAAAAAAAACACAATCATATGCAAAACCAACATAAATATGCATGACTCAGTGAGAGCAGACCAACAAAGAGAGAAGCAGGAAAAGAGCAGGTTGGTTTGTTGGTTTGTCGCCGGGGGAAACTACTGAACGTATTTCCAGTAAACTTGGTGGAAGGATGAGACATTTTCGGAGAAAGTGTTGGATCCAGACGTTCTTTCATCACTTGTTTTAAACGTCCTGAAATATTCAAGGTTTCTGCTGAATCTTGGCTGAGACTCAAACATTTGACTTGAACAGAATTAACTTACAATCAGCAGCTTCACTTCAAATACTGACTCCTTCTGAGAATCTGGCACATTAACCTGCACAGTAAACCTCGTGTTTCACAAACAGGGTCTCGACGTGCCGGTTGAAAACAGATGCGGCTCCTTGCTCGCAGTGGGATTGGTCGTCTTCTTCATCTCTTCTGGTTCAATTCAGATCTTCTCTTTCATCCCCAGTCGTTCTGTAGTTCTGATCTGACGTACAAGTCGTAATATTACGATAAGAAAAGTCTCGCATCTTGGGTTTTATTTGGTCGACTTTGTGTGTTTGCCTGCCTGAAGAGTTAAAAGTGACTTTTTATCCAGTTTGAAGTCACATTTGTATGATGCCCTTTTTACATCTTGGTGGTTTTCAACTCAGATGGGGGATTTTAGTCGTCGGACGTCTGGATCAGAAGTTTTCAGAGAAACAAGCTGAGCAAACGTTAGCGGCAGCTCGACTCAGCCAATCAGAGACATGTCAGAGAATCACTGTTGTGAAGACTACAACTCCCATCATCCTTTGCTAGGAGAGCGCATGTGGCTGTCAGGTGAAAGGCGTTTGAGAAGAGTTCACACTCTAAAGGTCTGAAGGGAGTGAAACATAGAACTGATTCAGTAAATGTCTGGAACACATGTGCAGGTTTTTGGACTCTTTGAACTTGAGTTTTAGCTTCTCTTTACTTCTTATAACCTTCTGACCCCAACATACGCTGTGTCCCGGCTACGTAGTCGGCCGAACCAGAATTAGAGGTTCTCATAGGCAGGATTTCTGTGATCTGCGTCAACTTGTCCCGCCCTCAGTGCTATTGGTGAGAAAGTGTCCCTTGGTATTTGACCATGTGTCCTGTAAGCTGCTGGGTTGATTGCAGCCTGATAGTGACATTGAAATGATTGGATCCTGGGATAGGTCGGCATGAGAGGGATCCGCCCGCTGGAGCCTCCGTCGGGATGAAAGGACGATTGTCTAATCACGTTACAATCAATCGATCTTCATTTGCAGCAGCTATGCTATAAGCTAGCTATAACAAAGATAGCTGACAGGACAACACAGAGTCCAGTGCTTGATTTCAGCAGAGACTTGATCCAACTATTACGTGTTTAAACCCAAAGCCCAGGTTTTCACATGTGACAGGAAAGAGGATTGCAGAGAGCAGGTTTCTCCTACTTGGATCTTGAGAAAATGTGAATCTGTTTCCATCAGACACGTCCATGTAAAAATGTTCAAGACCCTGGTTCATCGTGGTATTTTTCATCATTTCATTGTTGTTACATTGGTTTTTCTCGATTTACAGGAACGCTCTGTAAAAAATATGTTTCCATCAGTGTCTTGTATTTTTCACCCATTTCAGCTTTGGGTCTTTATGTGCTACATTGAAAATGTGCGTAAAAGCAAAACTTGTCAATGTTACATCAAACACAAAATATCCATGATAGATTATTCTGAACACAAGGTTTCACCTAATGAGCTGTTGTCGAAGCTGGTCCTGCTGAATGGCCTTTGACCTCTGTTGATGCTGGAAGCAGGTTCTGTCTGAAGTCTGCCTCCAGTAAACATTTGGATCCTGTAATATGTCTGGTGTTGATGAAATGAAGAAGATGAATGAACTTGATTAATGTTGACTTCACAAAATAATCTAGAGGCGACAGAAACCTGTAGGAGGAAACTTGCAGAAATGATCAGAGTGAGAATACAGAGGAGTTAATGAGGAGTGTTTTCTCTCCACAGTCGGCAGAGCTGCTCATTGTGGGAACTGTTGGTTTCTCTAGAATTTTTAAAGTCTCAACCTCAATTTGTAAAGAGCCTTGAGATAATGTATGTTAGGATTTGGCGCTATACAAATAAAATGTGTCTAGATTAAATCTATGTTCTCGAAAAGGCCAAGTCTGACGTCGCTTGGTTTCCAAACAGGCCTGAGACCGATGAGTCTGCAGATGAACGAGCTGCATCTCTGCGTGTCGTCGGCAAACGACTCGAAATAACTGCACAGAGCGGCAACTGAGGAGAGGAAGCTCGGGGGGGGAGTTTTACAGTATACAGAGAGATGGAGATCATTACTGTGGAGTGGGGGAGGAGAGCTGGGGGAGGATGACACAGCAGCCAGCGAGGCAAAGGCGTCCAATCCAGCGGCTGCAGACGGCAGCCGGCACGCCACCAACGAGTGTTGGATTAATTCGCTCTGACTGTGACGTGCTCGCTTGTCTGTGGGGAAAGACGAGCACTGTCGGCCGCTCCCCCTCCTCCTCAAAACTTCCTCCCCCCCCTGCTGGGCCGATGAAGTTGGGCTGGGGGCTGATGCCGTGGATTTCAGGCGACAGATGGGAGCTGAGCTTCACGGCCGCTGGCTCGGGCCGGCTGCGTGCCGAGTGCGGCTCTGAGTCACGTTTGAGTTTGCGGTGATGTCATCTCATTTTGGTCTTGCGTGTCCGAGCGAGTGCGGGGAGGGGCGGAGTGGAGGAGGGAGGAGGGGGGAGGGAGGAGGGAGGAGGGAGGAGGTTCGTGGGAGGGGTTTCCTCAGCTGCAGCTTTAAGAACAAGACGAGACGCAGACTCGACAGCTGCAGTTTGAATTTATATAACAAGGGTTTAGACGGAGAAACGTTTTTTTTACTGTGGACACGATGATCACGAGCTGAAGTCAAACATGAAAAGATAAGATGTTGCCAAAAGTATGTGGACACTGCAACATTCAAAGCAGCATCAGAATCCTGAAGTGACCAGTTGGGCTCTGATAGTCAGTGGGGGGGGGGGGGGGGGGGGGGTTGCAATGTTAAGGAAACACTCATTGTTGGATCTGCACTTTTAATCGAGTCCCTCCCAAAATCTAATGTTATCAAATGATTTCATTCCCCACCAGGTCTGGTGCTTTTAGCGTAATGCTGCTGACAAACAGACAAGTGAGGACACAGCCTCCTTGGTGGAGGTAATGTACGATTGCAGTGTCCACATATTCTACGTTGTGTATTTAGTGAGGTTTTGATTAGAAGGATCTGCAGCAGCTTCTTTATCTCTGTGTTTATTCATGTGCTGTTGTCAAGGTGGACAGGTGTCACCAAGACAGGGGTGTCCACAAACTTTTGGCCATGCAATGCCAGAGTCTGAAGCTGGATCTGAACAATGGAAAAAAGTAAAAAGGATTTTAAAAAGCTTCGTGAAGTCCTGAGTCCAGATCTTCACTACTGGTTCTGAGGACTGAGACCAGGTCTTCAGGTTCTGAGGACTGAGTCCAGGTCTTCAGGTTCTGAGGATAGGGTCCAGATCTTTACTTCAGGTTCTGAGGATAGGGTCCAGCTCTTTATTTGCTGCAGCTCAGTTACTCAGGTAATTTGTACAGTTTCAGAAGCTGCAACCAGCATCACCACAGGTCAAACAACTCATTCCAAACGGGTTTAGACACTGAACTGGTTTCGTGGAATTTATGTTGAAGAGAGTTGTCAAACACTACCCCCCCCCCCCCCTACACACACACACACACGCACACACACACACGCACACACACACGCACACACACACACACACACACACACACACACGGCCTTTGGCCTGGCAGTCCAACAGAGAGGAGTGACAGCTGCACAGATGCCTTATGGTTCTGCAGAGTCAGCTCTGATCTCCTTAACTTGAAATGTGTCACTGAATCTATAAAGCAGATATTTGTTCTACTTGTCAGTGAAAAGAGAGCAGCCATGTTGAGACGCTGTGTTGTTCTAACAGAGGTGATTAGTGATGCTAATCTGGTCTCCAGCGTCTCACTGATGACTCAGTAAGCTGCTCTGTTCCTCTGGATCCAGGAAGTTTCCTGATCCTCTTACTGTCAACTGCTCATTTGTATATTTCTGCAATGTAGCTGCTTCTGTTTATTCTGCTTTGTCTTCTCATCTAGTCATCGCGTGTGTTTTTTTATATTCTCTTGCATCTCTTTTATTCTGTCTCGTGTCTAAATGTGTTTTCATGAATCATGTACAGAACTTTGTACTGACTTGTTGTTGAACGGTGCTGTACTAACTTGTCCCGGCTGAACAAAAGGATTTCGGATCAGAGCTGACTGGACTTCAAGATCTGCAACTCTGACTCAGAAATCTCCACCTTACAATCACTCACACAAACAGTTTGATACATGTTTATATTCTGTTTTATTTTTACCGTCGGCTGTGTTCATGTACTACAGACACACACACATTACATATATATACTCATACATATACATATATATATATGTGTGTGTGTATATGTATTTCATTTTCCTTTCATGTATTTGTTTATTTGACAGGGACAAGGCTCATTAATCAACAGCAAAATGACTGTAAATGAGCCAGAGTTAGCTCCACAGGCTAATTTCCATCTGTTGTCTGTGGCCAGTTTTTTTAGAAATAGCAACTTAAAATCAAAATAAAATGACTTGTTATAGTCAACACATACAAACATGATATACAGACTAATATTCAGATACAATGCACAATAAGTAACAACACAACACATGAGACAAATCTAGTCTTTACTTCACTAAAGTACATTTCTATACAGATACTATGTCTGACTGTTGTGACAGATGAATGTTATGTACATAGTTTTGGTTTCATCTTCTCCTTTTCTATAACCGCTGTCTGCCTCATTCTGTCCGTTGATGAGCAGAGCGAGGTCGGAGGTTCCGCTGCTGAGTGCTGTGTTTTCCCACGGCGCAGTGCACCTGAAGGCGGCGCGGCTCTCCGCTGCCATGTTGTTGTGAGAGTCCGGAGGAGCGGGACCGAGGCGCACCGAGGCGGACTGAGAGGCGCTGTGTGTGGGTGTGTGTCAGCGGACACTCGGTGAGCAGGGAGCCGCTGCTCCGCGGACTCGGTGTGGATCCAGCTCAGCTCTGTGCGGAACTCTCGCTCCGGTACGTCGTGTTTTTCCTTCAGTTCAAACTTCTCTCTCCGTCACCACCTCCGGCTCCGTCCGACTTTTCCCATTCATGCTAACAGGCGCTAGCTGCTCGAAGTTAGCACCGTGGAAAACTCCCTCTTCTCTCCGCCCGTGGGGCCGGGGCCGGGCCGGGCCGGGCCGGGCCGGGCCGTGGGGGGGAAGGAGAAGTGAGCAGAGTTACTTCGAGCTCCAGTATCGATGAACGAGCGGTGTGTTGGAAGCTAACCTCCGTGCTAACAGGCTAACGCCACCAACCGAGCCACAAACTCTTGGAGTCAGGAAACGTGTTGAAAGTGTGAACATCAAAGCGTGAACATCAAAGGAGAGCATCAAAGGAGAACAAAGTCACCGGGATCCGAGTCTGTGGCGTGTTTATCATGACGGACTGGAAACGAACCATTTATCACGTGTGGCACAGTTTGTACAAGTTTAACTTTATGTGTCATTTAAAGGTGCAGTGTGTAGGATTTAGTGACATCTAGTGGTGAAGTGTCATCTTGCTGCTGAACACCCCTCACCCCCACCCCCTCCTTCCAAACATGACAGGGAACCTGTGGTAGCTTCAGTTGTCATAGAAACTCAAAAAGTTTAGTTAGTCCAGTCTGGGCTACTGTAAAAAACATGGCTGCCTCCGTAGAGACGACCCGCTTTATTTAAATATAAAGTATGTAAATATAGTGTATTTAAATATGAAGTTTGTAAATATAAAGTATTTAAATATAAATGGCTCATCCTAAAACTTCGTACAATTTAGATGATTACACACTTTCACCTAAATCGTACACACTGGACCTTTTTAATAATGAGAACTTTCCCCCCTGTAGCGTAAAGTTTAAAGTTCGTCCGTTAGTCTTACATCAGCTTAAGTGACACGTTTTCTTCCACAGAAGAAAAAGGGAAGTTTGTGCTCGAGTCAGGTTGGTAGTTGGGATTTTCTCTGCACTAAATCCTCTTTTGTTCTGACTTGACTTCTCCTGTGAGAGGCCGGTGTTAGTGCTCGTTCACATGTCGGCTGCTGCTGCTGGGATGAAGCTGATTATCCATTTACACTCAGTCGCATGCTGCTTAGAGTAAGAACAGAATTCCTGACCCCCCCCCCCCCCCCCCTCCCCCCGTTTGTAGACCTACTTACAAGCTGCCAGTTGCTGTGTGAATGTTGCACAACACACTGTCACTTTTAGTTTTCTGTCTTTCAGGGCTGTAATCAATTTTTATTGTGATTTTTGATTAATCTGATGATTCTATTAGTTGATTAACTGCTTGTCAAGTCTGTTAAATATCATTTGTACACTGTGAAAAACAGACGGGTCATAAACCCTGCCTCCTCCATGTTAGTGGAAGGGAGGAGGACCAAACAAAAAACAAGCAAGGAACACATTGAATCAAATTTACTCCAGGATGGTTTCTGTCATTTCAGGTCGTTCTTATCTCACTGATGTTTGTTCAAGTGTTTGTGATCAGTTTTGTTTTCATTCGTTGTTTGATGATTTAAAAAACGGACAGAGACATCATGATGATGATTGACAGATGAGATTGACTCATAATTGGTTGAGTGTGTGTCTCGATGGGGATTTGCTAGTATGACTCCATCTCCTGATCACTACTACATAGACTGACTTCAAATCCAAGATGGCAGCGTTCATAGGAAGGATATTTTGGCTTCATTTCTGGATAGTGGGGTGAACTTTATTTACAGTCTGTGGTGCAGATTGTGATAATAAAGCCAAATATTTGCAGGTTTCAACCTCTCAAAACAAAATCCACCCAAATATAATTCAAGGATGTATTGATCATTATATCCGATCACTGTCCAGAGCGGCAGTTCCTATAGTGGTCAGTGTGGTCAGAGGTGGATTAACAACCGACTCTGGAAGCTCTGGAGAACAAATGGGACAGTTTCCACACAGGTGATGAGCCGCTCATTGTGATTAATCAATTCATTGACTGTGAGTGGGCGGAGACGCCCTCTTCCTCTCGGCTCATAGCATTGTAAAACTAGTTCTGCCGGAGCTGACGAGGGCGAGGCTGAGTTACAGTAAGTACCTGACAGGTTATCACCCACCTGTGCTTTCACTCAGCGAGCTCAGTGTCTGTCCTGGCTTCCTGTGTAATCCAACACCCAGCATGTAATCCAGTGTGTCTCTGTTTATAAATGGATGCAGATTACATGCAGAGAAGAGCAGGTTGGTTCATGGTTGCCATGGTGATGAGGGAGCGCTTCATTTGAAGCACTGGATCTGACGTGGTATAGTTCAGAATCTGTTGTTTCGATTGATCGGCCGATAAATTTCTTATTTAATGGATTAGTTTGTTTTTTTTAAATGGTGAAGCATGTGCATCCCTCAACAGTCCAAACCCCCAAAATATTAAATATATATTCAACATGAGACAAATAAAGCAGCATATTCATATTGTTTAAACCCAGGAACCATCAATGTTTGGCATGTTTGCTTGAAAAATTACTTAATGTAGTCTGGACGAAACAACCCGTCCTCGCCTCTGGACAAAGGCTCGTGTGTCGAGAGCAGAGACTCAATAGATGTGCACAGGAAGTTAGCTGCTTTAGAACAGGTATCAACAGATGCAAGGGAGCAGATGAAAATACATGGCATACATTTTAAATAGTTCTGGACAACAGGAAACCACCACAGCCTGCTCGCAGCTTAACTTAAAGGAGTTGTACACCAATTTAAAACTATTTACAATCAAAAAGTGCAGCAGAACCAATGTTATGGTCTTTTTCTTTATCAATTATACACAATATTTTTACCTGTCAATGTCTTTTGCCTAACAGTATACAATGGAGATGATTAATTGAAATACAGAGGGCAGTACGACCCGTTCCCATTTGCCGCTTCAATAATCCCAGATGCCGTCTGGTGGCACTGTCAGCAGCAGCCCAGCAGGAGAGACTCTGCGCTGCTGAGCTGTGGCCAAGACACCAGCTTCTGTTTTCTCTGAATGTGTTGAACTGTGACGTTTTCACATTTCAGATGATGAAACTAACTTTTTAGGTCAAACATGAAAGAAAAGGTTTGGTTTTGTCCAATCAGGAACCAGAACCAAACGTTGACCACGACACCGCAGCTGGAAAGAGTTAGCGGAAGATTCCAGCATCTCTGCAGTTGTTACGGCCATCAACTCATATTTAAAGGTGTTTCAGTTTCACTTCTCTGTTTCTCATGTAGCCTGAGCAGTGAATCTCTCACTTCATTGTCTCCGCTCTGCTGTTTTCTGCTCATGAACCTTTCCTGTCAGATGTTCTGAATGTGCTGAGGTTCTGCTCAGTCACATGATGCTGAAAAGATTCCCGAACATTTCCTGAAAATCTCTTACACACACTGATTAGAAGTAACCTGGTTGAAGCATGTCTGCATTTACATGCGAACTAGTACCCTTCTTTGTGAAGCTTATCCTGGTGTTGATCATATTCGGGATATGGTGTTTACATGAAACATTAAGAAATCTGGTTGTTCATATCCCTGTTTTCATGATAAATACAAGTATCCTGAATACTAATTACTGTGCACTTTGCGTTGGCACCTGTGATGGTTAACGTCAACATGAATACCAAAACAGCACCCACCGGCAGTTTTGATTCCCTTGTGGTTGCTATTCTGTGGTCTGTTGCTTCTCAGACAGGCTCGATGTCTTTGGTATTTTGTTCCTAACAGATGCAGGTTTGTTTTCACAGGGGTTTTCAAAGCATCTTTGCACCAAAGACTGTTAATAAAGATGGACGATGCATCTCCACTTCCTCCCACTGTACAGAAATTAAGCCAAAATATTCAGCATACCAACTCTGCCATCTTGCATCATTGGGAGTCTGAGTCTTTGCAGGAGTGATCGCGAAGTGGAGCTTTGGTGTTGAGGTCCCACCGATACATGAGGCATTGACCTGAAGAGATTTTGGTTTTCCTGGTGCATTCATAAACATCCAGGATTAACAGTGTTTGCTACCTGTCGGGTTTATTTGCAGTGGAAAGGCTCAAAGGTCGAGTTCAGCAGAATGAGGGAAACAGATGGCTGTCTGTTCAGAGCACATTCCTCAGGAACGCCATCCTGCTAGTCTCGTTTTTAACACAACACTACTACCTTTCCTGCTCATGTTACCATCCAGCTAGCCTACCTTTGTGTGGTAGTGTAGGAGGAAGTTTTGAATGATTAGTTTTTTACACAAAACTTTAGTGTTGGGTGCCTCTACGGGTTCCCTGTAGAGCTGTTTTCTGACGTGTACTCTGGAAAATGTGGGTGCGGCCTTTCTCCGGACTTTGTCCTTAAATATGAAGAACACGGAAGGGGATGGTCTCGATCAGACCCGTTCACAACAACCTGACAATCTTTGGAGTGTTCAGGTGACGGGTGGAACCGGGGAAGAGCATGCTGGAGGCAGGATGCGACATGTACATTCTGATACCGAAACCACATGATTTTGTAGCTTATTCACCCGTATCACTAAAAGCTCTTGAATCTGTCCAAGTTTACGTCGTTTCCTGCATTTTCTACGTGTATGGCTCCTCTTTTTAATCCTGAGATATTTGTATTGTGTTTGTTTTTATATGAATTACTACCAGTATAACCAACTTCAGGCGCATGGTCAGACCATGTATGTGGTTTGGTTGCCAAAGTATATGAAACACTTGGTGAAACTCAAGTTACCATGTGTCTACAAAGATTTGCTAATATTAGAAGACGTGAAAGATCTCTGTGAAGCTGCTTCTGTTCCTGCATCTGATGGATTTCACCCAGTCAGTCTTCTTGGGAGTTGTCTGCGTGTTGGAGCGTGCACTTGCCGGATCAGTTACCAGATATTTGTTTGAACCTGTATGAGTCACTGATTAAACCTGCCCACAGTGAAAACAGCAGTGACTTCAGGACTGAATGAGTTCCGGCACAGATTGCAGCTTTCGCAGACACAACACCAAAATCCCAGCAACACACAATAATGGTTATAATGGTTTAATCCCCAGAGAGCATTAATTTTGGCACAGCCTTCAGAACAGCTGCAGCTGGAGTTTTGTTGTTTGCACATTTCTGTTAAAAAACAAAAGGATTTTTATCATGTGAATTACACAGGCCACTCCCATTTGGTTCTCATCTGTCAGTCATATTATCAAACCTGCCCAATTTTAGATTAATGGTTTGTGATTGGCCCGAACAGTTTCAGGATGGAGGGAAATCAAAAAGAATGAAGTGGATTAAGTGGATCAGGATCTAAAGATTTTTTTAAATATTATTTGTCAGGTTTTCTTTCTATGTTAATTAATCATTCTCTGGTTTCAGTTGTAGGATGTTGCTGCTCTGGTCAGACAAGTCATTTAAAGTCACTCCGGAGTCTAGGAACTCTCTTTTCTCTCTGACACTCGTACTCAAAGAAAAACAAATTGACAAATTCACGGACAATGAAAACAAATTCATCTATAGTTAAGTATAATCCTATAAAGAAAGTGTTTATCTATACTTCAGAGTAGAGCTTGTGTGTTTTCTCATCTTATTAGCATTATTGTTTGTTAGACATCGATTGTGTTGTTAAAGGATTAGTCCACTTTCACAGAATTAAACAAACTTTATTCTGAAAGTTTCCTTGTGTGTACTGGAGGTCATATTTCTGCTGACGTTGAAATGGAAAAGGTTTGGTTGGGAACGTTTAATCACTGCACTGGTCAGCATTTAAAGACAGCTGAGGTCAGGACAGAGCAACTGCTGGAAATGACTGTTTAGGTCAGTTGCTCTTCTGTAAGGCTCTTGGAGCTAAAAATGGAAGATTTAAAATCTTAGTTTGCTCATATAACTTTGAGCAAATAAATATAATAAATATTGCTCATCCATGTGTGCAGATATTTATATTGTGTCCTCTTGGAACATGGGTTTCCTTTGGGTATTTTTCCTTTTGGAGATATAGTTTATGTGGTAATTATTCCCTTTTTGCAGCCTGCTGTATGTTGCACACTCAAACCTGACGTTTCAGAGTAGGAAAAGTGTGGAGTGACTTCCACAAACTGATGTCTCAGTGTATCTGAACTCTATGGTCTGTTATTGCTCCGATTATAACTCGGATCTGCCCTCAGATCACTGTGGTTTTAATCTGCTCTACGTGCCTCTTCTTTTCCCCTGAGACGAGTCGAGCACTCTGTGTTTATACGACAGGGTTAGGGGTTGATGCTGTTTTCGGACATGGACACGTAGTTTGTCTCTCATGTATGAAGAACTTGGCAGGAGATCGTCCGGGTCAGACGGGTTAATAACGGCAGTACGTTTCTGGAACATTCAGACGAGGGATGGAGCAGCAGGAGGCAGGACATGACATATAAATCCCACTATGATAATCACATGTTTTTGTTTAAACATGAAACCAGTCAGATTTCGTGAAATAGAAATAATCAAATTATCTAAATGATCTGTTGCCTATTTTGACCCACGGTTTGACCCACGGTTTGACCCAGTTGCCGACCACTACTGTAGTTGATCGGTCCACAGACTGAAGGCACACTGCCCCGCCCCCACTGACTGCTACACAGTGCTGGTCACAAGTTTATTCAATTAGTATTTTTATTGAACGTATCACAATGCACCAAATTTGACACTGCACTTCCCTTGGCCCTTAACAATACACACGCCAAGTATGAAGTTGATAAGGTGACGGTTGGAGAGGTATGCGTTCCACAGACACAGACGTTTGTGGAATTAGTAGGTAGATTCCAAGAGAGAGTTTATAAAAGATGTAAAATTAAACTAAACTTGTGTGTTGTCTGGTTAGAATGCTTATTAGTGATCCATTTTCTTTCTCTAGCATAGCACCTCATGTCTGTTTCAGGAGTCACATTCCCCCAGTTAAACCTTTATTCATTTGTGCTCTGCCGACCGAAGAGCAACAGAGACGATCAGACACACACACCTGCAGACAGGAGAGGAGCTCTACCTGCAGATTATGACGCAACTCTGTGTTTGAACTCTATTGAGCAGCTTGATTGAATTGAAGGAAACTGTTGGCAGAGCAATGCTCTCTACTGCGAGTCAAGACCCCACCTTCTCTATCATACATCACTAATACACTGCAGTTTGGGGTTCAGTTTCTATGCCAAGGACAAGTGGATTGTGGGAGACTGGGGTCAAACCGCCGTTTTGTTGGATGGTCCACGCCGCTCTTACCCCTGAGCCACAGCCGCCCACAAAGGCATTCCATGACAGACATTACTTGTGAGATCCTATGAAATTTGTTATCCATGAAAGAAATGTCTTTTGTAAAAATTTGTAAAGACTTTATATGTCTTTGAAGTTTATCTTCTTCAAAGCAACAGCAATGTGCATTACTGCAATCTACTGTGTCTTCTTCCTCCTCTGTTCTACAAGAACATTTGATGAAAGCCATCTTAGGCAAGAGTAGATACTGATTTGGGCCTGTAAGAAGTAGTTCAGTAGTTTGGGGCCGAGCAAAGAAGAAGACGCATACAGGACAAAAGCAATCCAGTGAATATGGAGCCTAATGAGAACATGGAGCATACAGTGAATGTGGGGCACTCGGAGAACGTACAGCAGCACACACAATATGCAGCACTCGGAGAACTTGTAGCAGCCCTCGGAAAAGTTGTAGCAGCACTGAGAGAAAACGCAGCAGCACTGAGAGAAAACGCAGCAGCACTGAGAAAACATCTAGCGGCACTCAGACACAACTTGCAGCAGCTCAAAGAGAATGTGGAGCTGCACTTGGAGAACGCGGCGCAGCATTCGGAGGACGCGCAGCAGCACTTGGAGAATGCAGTGCAGCACGCGGATAAAGCAGCGAAGCACTTGGAGGACGCGGTGCAGCACTTGGAGAACGTGGCGCAGCATTCGGAGGACGCGCAGCAGCATTCGGAGGGCGCGCAGCAGCACTTGGAGAACGCGCTGCAGCACTTGGAGGACGCGCAGCAGCACGCGGAGAAAGCAGGGCAGCACGCGGGGAACGCGGTGCAGCACGCGGATAAAGCAGCGCAGCACGCGGAGAACGCGGTGCAGCACGATGAGGACGCGGTGCAGCACGCAAAGAAAAGTGCAGAGCAGTTCAGCATGTACAGTCGGACACGTTCCTTCTTCATGGTTATCGCTGTGTTTCCAGTAGTGATTGCCCTCTATTGGTGCAGCATACTAGCTTTTACTATATACGACTTCTAAAACCAACACCCTGCGTGTGTGTGTCAGTGTGTCAACGCGAGAGTGAGGAAAAGAGTGATCAGCGGAGTCCGTTTGTGTGTGTGTGCGTCCGTACGCAATGTGATACCGATCTTAAACACCTTACCCTCAAGTTCTGGGATCATATAGAAGCTACGCAATTCAGTTATAGTAATCAACCGCTTATGGGGATAACTTTAGACCTGACAAAATGCCTGGAGATAATGTTTATTATGGTTTGGCACTATACAAATAAAATTTAATTGAAATAAAACGTGTCTGTGTGTGTCAAAACTTAAACGCTTTCTCTCGCATTTATGATTAGTAGGGATGCACCGATATGGAAATTCTTGGCCGATACCGATATTTGTTTATTACTTGAATAATATGAAAAACAGAAAAAGTGACAAGTGTAACTTTAGATGCCATGGATGGACATAGACACCTATTCAGCCAAACATTTAACAGTATCACCAGGCCTACTCAAGACATCATCTCAATTGTAAACAGTTGCTTGCAATGCAGCCTTACAAAACACTAGCATAAACCCTTAGGGAATGCCATATAAATTCAAGTCAAGATGCAGTGCTACTACTAGCTTGCTGTGCAACACAACACAATAGGAGGTGTCCGGGGTAAATGACGTATTCTCCAAGCAAGCCTTTAGCCCCCCCCCCCCCAAGCAAGCCTTTAGCCCCCCCCTCTCTCTTTTTATCTATATGACTGCTTGTGTGGCTGTAGTGGATGGGCAGAGGGGGACATTTAATTATGTGATTGGGAAAATTGGGAAAATTAAAACTCCAGGACAACAGAAGGGGAATACAAAGTATGGGATGCATATTTGATCATTTATATCATATAAAATATGTCATTTATATCGTTTAAATCATTTTTCAGTCTGTTTCCTGGCGCGATACGCTCGCTCGCACGCCGAAACCATCGGCGAAGGGCGCTGGCGCGGCGCATCGCAGCCCATGTGAACCGCACAAAGGTTTAGCGGGGTGGATGGGAGGCGCCTGGCTTTCCTTGGCGCTGCGCTGCGCGGCGCTTCAGCGCCCGGTGTAAACCCGGCGTCAGTGTACCATAATCTGGATGCCAGATTAGCAGGCTGCAGAAAACATACCAATGAACATCGGCCAATGTTATCGGTGAAAGTCAAGTTTATTACCGATACGCCGATGGCAGTAAACAAGGTGAATATCGGCCGCTACCGATATACGGCCGATACATCGGTGCACCACTAATGATTAGGACAATTGTTTTAATTGCATATTTTTATACCATGTAAAATCATATAGCTTTCTTTGTTATGATAATGAGGGGACAACTCTCTCTATTCTCAGAAAGGGGGCGTCTCCCCCCATGATATCTTCCCCTGGGAGACTGCCTCATCTGTGACAGTGTGTGCCCTCATATTTACCCTCAGGGTAAATGGGTGTCCTTGTGGCTGCTGTTTACAGCCCACAGAAACACTGTCTCTCTTCACTGCCTGTCTTTGTCATTGTCACTCTCTCCCTGTAGCGGATGACTAATTGCTTCCCTTCCTTCCCAAGGCTTCTCATTGTTGTACTACTGGAGGTTTAACAGCAGGTCATGTTGAAGACTTAGAAACACCATGGCCCATTTTGCGTATAGGCAATAATTGCATAATTGATTGAATTGAAGGAAACTGTTGGCAGAGCAATGCTCTCTACTGCGAGTCAAGACCCCACCTTCTCTATCATACATCACTAATACACTGCAGTTTGGGGTTCAGTTTCTATGCCAAGGACAAGTGGAATGTGGGAGACTGGGGTCAAACCGCCATTTTGTTGGATGGTCCACCCCGCTCTTACCCCTGAGCCACAGCCGCCCACAAAGGCATTCCATGACAGACATTACTTGTGAGATCCTATGAAATTTGTTAACAATGAAAGAAATGTCTTTTGTTAAAATTTGTAAAGACTTTATATGTCTTTGAAGTTTATCTTCTTCAAAGCAACAGCAATGTGCATTACTGCAATCTACTGTGTCTTCTTCCTCCTCTGTTCTACAAGAACATTTGATGAAAGCCATCTTAGGCAAGAGTAGATACTGATTTGGGCCTTGAAGAAGTAGTTCAGTAGTTTGGGGCCGAGCAAAGAAGAAGACGCATACAGGACAAAAGCAATCCAGTGAATATGGAGCCTATTGAGAACATGGAGCCTACAGTGAATGTGGGGCACTCGGAGAACGTACAGCAGCACACACAATATGCAGCACTCGGAGAACTTGTAGCAGCCCTCGGAAAACTTGTAGCAGCACTGAGAGAAAACGTAGCAGCACTGAGAAAACATCTAGCGGCACTCAGACACAACTTGCAGCAGCTCAAAGAGACTGTGGAGCTGCACTTGGAGGACGCGGTGCAGCACTTGGAGAACGCGGCGCAGCATTCGGAGGACGCGCAGCAGCACTTGGATAACGCGGTGCAGCATTCGGAGGACGAGGTGCAGCACGCGGATAAAGCAGGGCTGTACGCGGAGAACGCAGTGCAGGACGCGGAGAATGCGGTGCAGCACGCGGATAAAGCAGCGAAGCACTTGGAGGACGCGGTGCAGCACTTGGAGAACGCGGCGCAGCATTCGGAGGACGCGGTGCAGCACTTGGAGAACGTGGCGCAGCACTTGGAGAACGCGCTGCAGCACTTGGAGGACGCGCAGCAGCACTTGGAGAACGCGCTGCAGCACGCGGATAAAGCAGGGCAGCACGCGGATAAAGCAGGGCAGCACGCGGAGAACGCGGTGCAGCACGCGGATAAAGCAGCGCAGCACGCGGAGAACGCGGTGCAGCACGATGACGCGGTGCAGCACGCGGATAAAGCAGCGCAGAACGCGGTGCAGCACGATGAGGACGCGGTGCAGCGCGCAAAGAAAAGTGCAGAGCAGTTCAGCGTGTACAGTCGGACACGTTCCTTCTTCTTCATGGTTATCGCTGTGTTTCTAGTAGTGATTGCCCTCTATTGGTGCAGCATACTAGCTTTTACTATATACGACTTCTAAAACCAACACTCTGCGTGTGTGTGTCAGTGTGTCAACGCGAGAGTGAGGAAAAGAGTGATCATCGGAGTCCGTGTGTGTGTGTGTGTGTGTGTGTGTGTGTGTGTGTGTGTGTGTGTGTGTGTGTGTGTGTGTGTGTGTGTGTGTGTGTGTGTGTCCGTACGCAATGTGATACCGCTCTTATCTTAAACACCTTACCCTCAAGTTCTGGGATCATACAGAAGCTACGCAATTCAGTTATAGTAATCAACCGCTTATGGGGATAACTTTAGACCTGACAAAATTCCTGGAGATAATGTTTATTATGGTTTGGCACTATACAAACAAAATCAAATTTAATTGAAATAAAACGTGTCTGTGTGTGTGTGTCAAAACTGAAATGCTTTCTCTCGCATTTATGATTAGGACAATTGTTTTAATTGCATATTTTTATACCATGTAAAATCATATAGCTTTCTTTGTTATGATAATGAGGGGACAACTCTCTCTATTCTCAGAAAGGGGGCGTCTCCCCCCATGATATCTTCCCCTGGGAGACTGCCTCATCTGTGACAGTGTGTGCCCTCATATTTACCCTCAGGGTAAATGGGTGTCCTTGTGGCTGCTGTTTACAGCCCACAGAAACACTGTCTCTCTTCACTGCCTGTCTTTGTCATTGTCACTCTCTCCCTGTAGCGGATGACTAATTGCTTCCCTTCCTTCCCAAGGCTTCTCATTGTTGTACTACTGGAGGTTTAACAGCAGGTCATGTTGAAGACTTAGAAACACCATGGCCCATTTTGCGTATAGGCAATAATTGCATAATTGATTGAATTGAAGGAAACTGTTGGCAGAGCAATGCTCTCTACTGCGAGTCAAGACCCCACCTTCTCTATCATACATCACTAATACACTGCAGTTTGGGGTTCAGTTTCTATGCCAAGGACAAGTGGAATGTGGGAGACTGGGGTCAAACCGCCATTTTGTTGGATGGTCCACCCCGCTCTTACCCCTGAGCCACAGCCGCCCACAAAGGCATTCCATGACAGACATTACTTGTGAGATCCTATGAAATTTGTTAACAATGAAAGAAATGTCTTTTGTTAAAATTTGTAAAGACTTTATATGTCTTTGAAGTTTATCTTCTTCAAAGCAACAGCAATGTGCATTACTGCAATCTACTGTGTCTTCTTCCTCCTCTGTTCTACAAGAACATTTGATGAAAGCCATCTTAGGCAAGAGTAGATACTGATTTGGGCCTGTAAGAAGTAGTTCAGTTGTTTGGGGCCGAGCAAAGAAGAAGACGCATACAGGACAAAAGCAATCCAGTGAATATGGAGCCTATTGAGAACATAATTACATAATTATAACCGGCGCTGCTTCAGAATCAAGACGGACGCACATTAATGGTCCGGTCGTCCTGAGTCTCTGTCGGAGTCTGTTTCCTCCTCTGACCTGCGCTCACTTTACAATTTAACAATAAACACCATCACTGATCACAAGTTATTAGGACACGTACAGGACTGACGTTTACTTTGTATTTGTTTGATTCTCTCGAGTTTATGAGACACATGTTACGTAACGTGACGCGCACAGTCAGGACATCAGCGTTAAAGTGAGCGGAAGGATCCGGAGTCATGATCCGACATCATCGATTAATAACTAAATACAAGTGATTATCAGTTCATGTGTGAGCAGGGACAGAGACTAGCAGACACACAAACACACACTCCTGCAGACAGAGGTTCCTCTCGCAGATTACGACGTAACGCAGTGTTTTAATCTTTATTGTTGCAGAAGAAGCGACGCCCCGTTTATCCAGGAACATATAGATGAATTTAGCAGGTTTTTTATAAAGATCAGTTTGTGTGATGATTAGAAAACGTCAGAGGAGCAGAGTGACTTGTTGACCAGCGGAGTAATGGCCTCAGTGCAGTGGAGCTGCTAAGGCAGGCGGGGCCACCATGATACAGTGCAGCACATAAGAACTGAATGAATGTAAAATCAGTGTGGAGAGCACTGGCCACTGTCATAGATTTACTAACAGTCGATGTTTTTAAAGTACTTTCTAAATAAAAACAGAGTTCATGTTTGACTGAATTTATCCGTACATGCAGCTATCGCGAGTTCTTGTGAGAAGAGTTAAGAGTTTAAAAAAATATCTGCTACCTTTCTTTAAAGTGACATTTTGCTCTGAACAACGGCTGCAGCAGCACAAACCCGCTTGTGCCCTGTACCGTCAGTGGTTTGAAAACCTCGTTCAACCTGTTGTGGGGAACAAAGTTTTTATCTCCAGAGGATTTATATTTTTCTTTTTTGGTTCAATCTGATTGTGTCCTGGCAGCAAATGGTCAGACCTAGTAAGCTGAGAGAGGACTCTTAATGAATTAATCATCGGGTTTATCTAAAGCCACTGCTCCTGTAACCCAAGGTAGCCGAGCCAGTAGCCTGGACTGCATTGACATTCCAAGCAACAAACTCCAGCTGAGCATTAACAAAACCACCCGTGTACAAAAATATCCTCCATTTCTCAGCAATTTCTCTGAACCTTTCTGAGAACTGGCTCAGTTTATACAACACTGACATCATCTGTACGTGATGGAGTGGGTTTGAGTGGCACTTATGGTCAGAGTAAAGCAGCTGAAAATTAGGTATAACAATAGAGACCATGAGCTCTGGTTGTGTTGGATCTTTAAATTCTATGTGCACGGAGACTAACAGTAACTTTTGAAGCCCCTTCACATTTTCTGTTGAAAATCTGTGGGTTGTGGACTTTTAGTTGTGTTGCACTACACTAGCAAATGGGACATTTTCCCTGATACACTACACAGGTAATTAATTGTAATCGACCAGTTGAATGATCATGAAAATGATCGTTAGTTGCTGCACTAACTACATGTCATAAGCTGTTAGACATGAACTCCAGACAATGTCCCGACCATTGCGTTCAGACATTTCCTGTAGTTAGTGTTTGTGCAGCAGCAGCAGCAGGTTGTCGGGTCCGACTCGTTCACACCAACAGGAACATCCAGGCGAGGGGCGGAGCCTGTAGAGCAGCAGGAGGCCGGACATGACGTATAAACTCTGCTGTGGAAAGATCAGTGTTGTTGTTTACAGCTCATCCACACCGGCGTCGGCCCTCATCACCAGAAGATCTGGAATCTCCTCGTGTTTCCAAGTTGACGTCTTCGTCTTCTACGTGTACGGCTCCTCTTCTTCATCCTGAGATGTTTGTGTTCTTCCAGTTTCACGTCACGTGTTAGAAACCTCATCAACACGTCCACTCAACTGCCCCCAAAAATCCATATCTGTCAGGGTCTAACTTGTATATTTTTGTCCTCTGTTGGACTCTGTTTTGTTGTGAAAGCTTTTATCGCTGTCACCGCAGATGAAGGAAAGCTCATTCATTTTTTTTGTTTAGTTTTCTCTGCTCTCTTCAGTCTGTTCCCCCCCCTCCGTCTCGTTTTGATTACTGGGTGGGAGCCTCCAGCCGGTGTTTACGCCGCTCCCTCTCTCCTTCTCTGTGGAGTCTCTGCTCTTCGTGCCCTCTTCTCTCCGCTGATGGGAGCTGGTTGCCCGATTGCCTCAGTGGTGGGCAGCGAGCCCTGGCTAACAGGGTTGACATGTCAGTGCCCCTCCACCCCCCGCTGTCTCTCTAGGGCTCTCTGCTGCCGCTCTCTCTCTGGGTCATTAGTGTACAGATCACTGGGGAGCCCAGGCCCAGGCTGCAGCGGCATCCTGACTAATTAACATCGTTTCCAGCTCTGGGGTTTTTGAAAAGAGGCACTGTTACACCTACACTTTGTTTTCCTTGTGCTACAGTTAGTTTAGCTCCGGATTGTTGGAGTCAAGTCCCACCCACAAACAAATCTCAATAATTAAATCACCACATGGACTCAGTAGCTTATTTACTGGAAGAAAAGTCTGTTCAACTTTACACACATTGATTTGTGGATTTTGTTCTTATTAGTTGTGGTGCTGAAATGATTAGTCGGTATTTTCATTTGTTGAGTCTGCCTTTCGCATCTGAAGCAGCAGCAGCAGGTTGTCGGGTCAGACTCGTTCACACCAACAGGAACATGTGGGGAACATCCAGGCGAGGGGCGGAGCCTGTAGAGCAGCAGGAGGCCGGACATGACGTATAAACTCTGCTGTGGAAAGATCAGTGTTGTTGTTTACAGCTCATCCACACCGGCGTCGGCCCTCATCACCAAAAGATCTGGAACCTCCTCGTGTTTCCAAGTGGACGTCTTCGTCTTCTACGTGTACGGCTCCTCTTCTTCATCCTGGGATATTTGTGTTCTTCCAGTTTCACGTCCGTCACGTGTGAGAAACCTCATCAACACGTCCACTCGCTTGTGGTGAATCCTCAGGATAATCCTGGATAGAACACATTAAATGTGCTGGTGTCCAGTGGAAACTGTAAAACGTGTTCAGCTGCTATTGACATTTGTTGAGTAAAGTTGAACACACCTGAAAACGCATATCACCACGTCACATGTTGGCCGAGTGCCACCGGATCTGTTAGCAGAACATGTCTGAACTGCGGGATGTGGCTTCGTCCAGAAATCGGATCACATTGGCTAGAGAATGTCTGATCTTCATCACATGTGGGTTTTAAAAGGCTTTAAAAGTTGTTGTTGTTGTGTTACAAGCACGAGGCATCACCTTCTGTTTCAGTCCAATGAATCAATCATGTTTGATCCTGGAACCAAATAAATTGAACAGAATAATTTTGTCTACCTGTCATTTTGGATCAATGAGAAATTGGCTGATGTCCCACTTTTCCTGAATGCTCGTTTCATGGCTAATCTTTTCTACAATATTATCAACAGTTGATAAAAGTTACAGTTTTAGGTCGGGGGGGCATGAATTTATTTAATCTTTGAAAGAAGAGCTTGAAATAAACGAGTGATGAAGCCGAGCTGATGATGAAAATGTTTAACGTCTGTCTCTCTCTCTCTCTCTTCCTTCAGGTGAGGTGAAGATGGTGGACCGGCTTGCGAACAGCGAGGCCAACTCCAAGCGCATCGCGGTGGTGGAGGGCTGCTTTGGTGCAGCAGGTCAGCCGCTGGCCATCCCTGGTCGCGTGCTAATCGGCGAAGGAGTCCTAACTAAGCTCTGCCGCAAAAAGCCCAAGGCGCGTCAGTTCTTCCTCTTCAACGACATCTTGGTCTACGGCAACATCGTTATCCAGAAGAAGAAGTACAACAAGCAGCACATCATCCCGCTGGAAAGCGTCACCATCGCCACAGTGCCGGACGAGGGCGACCTGCGCAACGGTTGGCTCATCAAGACACCCACCAAGTCCTTCGCTGTCTATGCCGCCACCGCCACCGAGAAGTCAGAGTGGATGAACCACATAGGGAAATGTGTGGGAGACTTGCTTCAGAAAAGCGGCAAGGCGCCTACTGGAGAGCACGCCGCTGTCTGGGTGCCTGACTCGGAGGCGACGGTGTGCATGCGCTGCCAGAAGGTGAAGTTCACACCTGTCAGCCGCCGCCACCACTGCAGGAAGTGCGGCTTTGTGGTCTGCGGGCCGTGCTCAGACAAGAAGTTCCTCCTGCCCAGCCAGTCGTCCAAACCTGTTCGAGTCTGCGAGTACTGCTTCGTGCAGCTGACGTCGGGAAGCCTGGCGCCGCGGTCAGACTCCATTGGCCGGGCGGCGTCAAAATTCAACAACCTGTCAGACGATGAGGACGAAGACGACAGCAGTGACTGAGGAACACATCGTCCTCCACGCGGCCTGTCCTGTCCCCTTGTCGAGGAGGAAACACTCTGCTTCTGAGTTCTTTCTCCTCTGATCACTGAGCCAGGCTCTGCCGTGAGATGAACTCCACCTCTGAGGATTGATTTGTTAAATTCGTGTCAGAGTTGGAGGCTCCTCCGCAAAACCAACTGTTTTATTTTACTTCCCTGTAATTCCTGCAGGGATGAATATCTTCCTGAGCGTGTTGATTAATCAGTGAGATGTGGAATTAACCGGGCGACCAGCAGAACTGTGAGGAGGGAGGGGAAATGTCGCACTTGACTCTTGATTAGGCTGCAGTTCGTCACTACAGAACAATGGTGCTAATGAGCAACTCCCTCTGTCCTCTTCTTAAATTAATTTCACCTTCTGAGAGGATTATTTTTGTTTTCTGTCCATGAACTACACAAGGTGACTGTTATTTCTGCAGGGAAAAGCAAATGTTTGGGCTCTAACCTTTATCTCCTCTGTCTTTCAGGTATACCAGCAAACCTTTTTCTAACAGTTTGGTGTTTTTCTGCCCTCTTTTGCAAATTTTCCTCCGTTTTTTATAAACAACAAAATGTAGATATTACTCTAAACTCTCCGTTTATTGTCAACATAATTTAGCTGCTTCTGACAAATCAGCTGAAGCATGTTTCACAGTCAGTGTGTTTGTCTCTGCTAACACACTGACTGTGAGTTTTCTCAGCGGCTTTCCCCAAAAACTAACTCTACCGTTTGCCTATATGGCCACAAGGTGCCTTATAAAAAAACAGGATTTACATGATGACTTTGACTCTGAAACACATCTCACAGGGTGCAGTTGAATATACAGCAGGGATATTACCAAGTTTTAGTTCCAGTTGTGCGTCGTTAAAAAGACGTAATTTTCATGCAGTCTTCTGAGAGCACAGCGGGGCGGATGTAGATTTTCTCTCAGGTTCATGACTTTTAAACATCAGTAAAGCTGTTTTCAGACATGAACTCTGGAAAATGTCCCAAAAATTGTATTCAGTAATATTCTGTAGTTTGTCTTTCATGTGACGTTTCTCATGTGAAGAAGCAGCAGGTCTCACATAAAACTCCTCCGGAAAACTTTTACGAAACTGTTGGTACTTCAGTGCAGGTCTGAAAACAGCATCTGATTAAATAAATGAAGGGAATCAGGGACAAACAACTCCAGACCAGAGCCGCCTGAGTTCCTCCTGAAATCAAAGACATGGAGATGAAGGAGAAGAAGCTGCTGCAGAACAAACTGCAGTAATTTCTGACCTTATTATAATTCAAAAAGTAGTAAATCGAGTGTAGGTGTCAGGGGTTTGATGTGGATGTGTCAACAACAGGAACATCTCTGGTCGTATTATGTGTCTGACAGATTCAGCTCCAGTCCAGGGGCTCGTTAGAAATGGTGACGGGGCAAATACATAAATACCCCCAAACTAACATCTGTCTGCTGGAAATGCCACACCCATATACGGTGAGTGGGCACCAATAGGCTGACAGGCTCTGATACAGGTGCCAAAATACCAACGCTATGACAGCAGGACTAGGAAATGTATTTAAACCAGTAACATCAGGAAACAGAACATGTGACTTTCTGTCAGTGTAGGAGTTAAAATTAGATTCAAGATCTGTTCAGAGGCTGCAATACGTTTTTAAGTCTAATTTCTCCAGTTGAGATGTTTGTGTGGACACTTCCTGTGAAAGAATGACACCAAATGCAATAATCGTTCATTACAGGAACTGCCCTGTGTTTTCTTTTGCAATCACTTGTTGTAATTTGTCCTGATTCAGTAGTTTAGGTGGTTTCACTGGACAACAGTAAATCAGACTTCCTGTCAGTGACTCTTCCCTTTGCCGAGGTCAGAGGGCAAAACAAACGCACCCTCTCTGAACTTGGCTCCTCCCAGCGGGTGGAGTTGTGTAACCTCTCCCTTTTCTCTCCTTCCTTCCTCGTGTCCTTTCTTCCTTCTTTTTTCAGCACCATAACTTTCCTTTGGAAAAGCGCCGTCTACTGATCATGTGACGTCTCAGGTTTCAGGTCTTCTCACAGATGTTCATGTGATCAGTTTCAGTTGGAGTTTCTCTTCCCTGCTGCGACTCTGAAGGGTTTTGTTCCTTTTTAATCAGGCAACATTTAAAAGACCCACAGGCAGAAGTGACTCATCTCACACCCCACAAAAAAAACCACCTGACCTAAACTTATTATGGCAAAAACCTTTTAATATATTACAAATCATGAACTATTAGTTTTATTAGTTTCATATCAGTTAAAGGAGGTGAGGTGTTGAGTGTGAAGTGGTCCGACGGTCGCAGCAGCTCTTCCACACGTGTGCTTTGTAGTTAAAGTAACTGAAGTTGTGCAGGAACCAGAATAAATGTCTTTTTTTTTTAATAAAACCCCTCAGATTAGCATTTGAGTGGAAACTATGGAAACCTTTACTGCATCTTTACCTGAGACAGAAACACATCAGTCGCATCTTAAAGATGAACAGTTTGCTTAGTTATGGCTGCGATTCATCGGCATTAATCAGCATCTTTACATGCGACGCTTCTTAAAGTGACAGAACGGAGAAGAAAGGGATCATTTTCTGGGTTTTTTTTTTTTTTTTTATTTGAAGCAGATTTATGTTGTTAATGTTCACGTCGCTGCAATAAAAACCACCTGAGAGATGAAGGCGGTGACGATAACTAACCAGCTGTTCTTCCTCCTCGCTGTGGCCGAGGAGACGACTTCACCGTCCAAACCAGAAACACAAAGTCTGACCTGGTTTATCTGTGGATTGCACTCAAAGTCGGCACATGGACTCACATCTACAGTGACTGTCGGATGTCTTTTTGTTTTTTATGAATCTTTTCTGTTTTAATCCTGATGATTTTGTTTGTACATTTGTACATATTTGTTTTGGGTTCTTGTGTTTTTGTTGTACAGCTACGATCAGTTCTGAAATGACGCTGTTTCAGCTCCTCCTCCTCGTCTTTGCCCACATGAGCATCATCTTAAACACAGTGATCACAGTGATTCCTGAACTCGTCACAAACTGGTGACATGTTCCACACATCTGTATTTGAACCCCTCCCTATTCCCTGGGGAGGTCGCAGGTCAGCAGCAGGACTTGGTTCATCGTCCTGTTTAAAGAAGCTTCAGCTCCTGGTTCAGAGTTATCACGCACTTTAGTAACCGGGTTACTGTCGACTTTCTCCTGTAACATCACTGGACAGCCAGGTTTCCTCCTGTACACATGGTCTCCAGATTCTAACAAAGACATGTACACAACGAAGGCTGCAGACAGGAAGAGTCACAGCTGGATAAACGAGACACACTCAGGCTGCCTCTTGTTTCATGTTTACAACTGAAGAAAACTGATTCTGGCTCTAAATTTTGGTTTCAGCTTAATAATTAGCTTCTTTGCACCTTGAGAAAAAGCTCAGTCTGCTCTGACAGACAAATAAGTGAGTAATGATTCAAAACATCAAGAAAACGACAGAGAGGAAACCTGGTGACAGACCTGCTGCATGTTCATGTGGATTCACAGGAAGAAGGTTATGTGAATAACCTGATTTCAGTCTGAGGAACCTGGTTGCTCCAGTTGCTGTTTAAAATATACAGAACCCCTCCAGATGTTGGTAGTCACTGCTGCTGTTTGGTATTTTACGATCCAGCGGTTTGTTCACACTGAGCAGCATCTGACACTTGGCTCACTTCTGTCAACTGTATGTTTAAACAAATCGTACACAGTGTCTTTGGTTTTCTTTAACCGAGCGACAAAATAAGACCTGGTGAAGAAAACGTTAAAGGAAGGGAGAAGGTTTCAAGTTTCCCTTCACAGTTGATGTATTTTAACTTCAGTTCCAATGAGTTTATAGCTGTTTACTTTTCACTTTTCTGAATTTATCAAGTCTCTACTCAGTAAATCTGAAAATGACTTCCAGCATGTGAGGATTTAATATATCTCCCAAGCAAACGCTGCCATCTTGTGTTCTTTAAGTCATTTGGAGTCCCAGTGTGCTGAGTGATCGTGAAGTGGAGCCGTGGTATCGAGGGCCCACCCGTACACGACAGTCTCAGCTGTCAATCATGACGTCTCAGCCCGTTTTTGATATCATCAAATAACAAATTAAAACCAAATAAATCAGAAACTTGAACACATCAGTGTGATAAGAACTCCCTAAGTAAGTCTCACGCCTCTCCAAACAAAACCACGTACTTCTGTTAGGGGTTTTAGGTCCCGATGACGTTTTGGCAAATCTCCAATAACAGCTATCTATACGTGAATGCGGATTCACTAAAAAGCAGATAGTCGATGCTTTTCTTTCATTTGGTTCCGTTCAAATGTTATTGGTCGAACTAAAAACAAAACTAGAAAATTTGAAACATTTCTGCAGTTAGTTGCACTAATTTGTTGAATAATTAAACAATGGATTTATTCACCGAGAAGTGTGGAAGCTACAGCGGCTCAGTGTGAACAGCAAAGACCTGCAGGACTGAAATATTCACTGATTAAAACCTGATATATGTATTGTTTCTGAGGAGGAAAGCTGCGACAGCTGAAACAGGTCACTGTTCTGTCACTTTGTTTTTTATATGGGAGCTGTTGCTGCTCAACAGTTTTTATGTTCTCATTGATGGTGGCAGTTTTTTTTTTTTAATTAACTTTAAAAGCATCTTTGAAAAAGGGCTGAAATCAGAATGTTACCCATTGTATCTTTGATCAATACTAATTCTTTCAGAAATCTTTAAGTTTATGTTATAAATGATGCATCGCTTAAAGTTGCACTGTTGTCTTCATTCACTGTGTGTGTGTGTTCGTGTTCTCTCCAGTCTAGTATCTTCAGGTAATTCACATTTGCAGATAACCAAAGGTTAAAATCAACTGGTCTGAAAAACACATTTGTTTACTCTCCACAAATCATTAACAATCTAAAGCTGATATTGAGCAGGAAATTATTCCCCATCATTTGATGTCATATGACCAGTGAGGGCAGGAAGTTCTGTCATGCAAAGTTCAAAAATCGCTGCATCCTACAGAATTAAAGCTGATAGAGTAGAAATAATAACCTCAGCTACAATAATTTAAGATGTAGAAAATCACATAATAAATAAAACCCAACCACATTCATTTAAAAATTATAAAATCCCACTACAATCATTTTAGATGTACAATATCACATAACAAATGAAACCTAACTACAATAATTTAAAATGTACAAAATCACATAATTACGGAAGCGTATTGCATTCACTTGAAAAAAAAAAAGTTCTGTTTTTCTGAGATAACTAACTCGGAAAAACAGAGCTTTTTTAACATGCTTTTATTTTGAAAGTGAAGTTCCTGTATAGACGCTATACGTCATGGCGCTAATATACGGAGGCGTATTGCATTCACTTGAATGGAATATCTATCTATGCAATAGATAATTGTAATCTAGTGTTTTGATGAAGCTACATGTTGCACGCACGTTCCATGTAAAAAAAGCTCTGTTTTTCTAATTCATTTTTTTTTAAAACAGAACTTATCTCGGAATTTCCGAGTTAGTTATCTCAGAAACTTTTTTTTTTTCAAGTGAATGCAATACGCTTCCGTACGGCTTCCGTATAAATTAAACCTAACTACGATAATCTAAAATTTACAAAATCACAAAATAAATAAAACCTAAAGACAATAATTTAACGCACGCTTTTATTTTCTGATGTAACCGGAAGCTGAGTGTGTACTTCCGGCCCGCGGCCCTCCTCCGCAGGAAGCAGGAAGAAAGAAGCGGAGCGCGGACTGTAACGGACTCGGTTCATTCCAACTATGGACGTCGGGTCGGTGACAGGTCTCCGCGTCTGGCTGCTGCCGCCGCTGCTGCTGCCGCTGCTGAGGCACAGTGTCCGGGCCGCCGACACCCGGGACACCCGGTAAGTCTGCTGCTAGCCGCTAGTGCTAATGGAAGTGTGCTAGCCGCTGTTAGCCCCGAGTGTTGAGTGACAGCTCAGTTCTGTCTGTCTCTGCTGTTGTTAAAAAGTTATTGAAGTTACAACTAAGTTTATCTGCGATGACACAAAGTTTATCTGCGAACAATCAATGGGAACTTGATGTTGTGGTTTCAGTTCATCGCTCTTACGTGATTTAAAAAGGAGAAGATGAAATATTAAAACTGTTAAGACTAAAATCTATGTTTTTCTTTGTGTGTGTGTCTGTGAAGATGGCAATGAAACTGAACTCTAAACAAATGCAGTATGTTAGACGGGGGGGGGGTTGGGCTGAATATGTGGGAGAATGTGTGGCCTTCACATAGTGACTGTTAGTAGCTGCTGCTGGCTGGTTTTAATCTTGAAGTGTGTGTGTGTGTGTGTTTGTGTTGTGTTGTGTTGTGTTGTGTGTGTGTGTGTGTTCTCATACCTAACTTATATTACCTAACTTACTATATTACAGCCTAAACTCCATTAGCTTTATTCAAACATCACACATACATGAATGCACTGTTTCAAGTAGCTGTGTGGTGACTTTATTTGACACATTCTTTCACAAAATAAAAGCCTGTGAGCAACAGACTTGTACAATAATACAATAAATAATAAAAACCTGCACTAATGCGCGATAAAATAATTGTTGGCGTTAAATAATTGATGAGTTAACGCGATTATAACGAGTTAACTTGCCCAGCCCTACTTGGGATAAAAGAACACGACAAAACCCAGCTGTGAAGTGATGGGAAGTGCTGCCACTCGTCTTAGAGCCGAAATGGCTTCCAGACATTGAGCAGGATTCTCCCCACTCCCCCTGCTGGTCCCACTCGCTGTGTCCAGACCAAGAGGTCCAGACATCAACCCTCCTTCTGGGCTCCAGATAATTACAGACGTACTAATATGGGCTCTGACTAAATCAGTTTAATTAACATTTTTATTGCACAGGGTTACTTTTGTAACGACACAAAATCAAACACAAACTGGCTATAACACAATGCCTATGCTGGACAAACATGAAACAAAGTGCCATAAACATTTAGTCTTGGAATTTGCATATAGGCCTACATTCCTTTTAACAAGCCCACAAGCTGCTCGTCCTCCAGCTGACGAACCATATGACCATCTACAGATGGATTCCAATGAACTAACACCAAGTGATGGGACGTTCTCTCTCTCTCTCTCTTTGCTTTGTAGCGTCTCAATGGACGATGACTTCCTGCTGCCATACGCCCACGGCCACGGCCCCTCCCACTCTCACCGCCATGTTCGAGACTGTCAGCCCATCTTTCATGGAAGCACCACCCACGAGAGCCGGCCCTCCAGTAACCACAGCGGGCTACCTTTCGTCGAATCCAAAGTTTTTGTGACTGATGTGCCGGGAAGCTCCAGATTCGCTTACGGTCAGTGATGGAGAGAAATACAAAATAACTACATTGACCTATTGATCCCAAAAGACTTGTTTTTACAGTTTTCTGTCCAGCATGAAAACCTTTACCCTCTGAACTCTGCAATAGAAATGATCCTCCAGTGTGTGTGTGTGTGTGTGTGTGTCTGTTTGTTAGCAAGATTACACAAAAACTCCTGGACAGTTCACTTTGTTAGAAGGGTGTGGTTTCAGGATCTCTCCTGACCCACTTGTTACATTTTGGTCCAGATCTGGATCAGGTGATGGATCCAGGAATGTTTTTCCACTTTCTTTAACATTGTGAGATGTTGCTGATATTTATCAGCGTGTGTGATTTGGTGCAGATCCAAATAGAAATCTGGGTCTAGTGAAATCACTAAATTTAATGATGCACATGCACAAACTCTCAGGTGCAAAAGATTCAGAGTGACAGGTGTAGATGCGTGAGAGAGAACTGCATTTATGCCAAGGCAAAACATTTTTATCAAATTTTACTGAACAAACACATAAAACACATTTTCTAAATATAGAAACGTGATCAAAATATTTCTTAATACTTCACAAGTTATTTGAGGTATGAAAATGTTTTAGTTTTTGAGATACGAACATTAATCGCTGCTCCTCTCCCTCCACTCTCCGATGCCACCACGCGTCATCAACACGTGTTTTCACTGCACATAGTGAAATACAAAGTGACGACGCGGAGCTTTCTAGGATTTTAGATCTGTCTCAACAGGATATCTCCAGTTCAGTGCCACCAGCTGGGTTTTGAGAGGGATGGACCCTTTTTCACTGTCTTAGCTGCGTCTGTAGCTCTACTTCACTTTGTGGAGGAGACAAAGACTCAAATGTTTATTGATATAACGCCTGTGTCCCCCCCCCCCCCCCATCCTGGTGTTGTGTCCCTGAAGCATCCGTGTCGTCCGACCTCAACACATTGTTTTTGTTTGCAGGTCACATGACGGTGGTCCAGGACCCGCTGAGGACGGTGTCCGTGTTGGAGCCGGTAGGGCCGGGCGGCTGCTGGTTGAATCAGAGGTCCTCGGTGGAGGAGATGGCCAAAGCTGCTGGGTGTCTGTACGCCCTGAACGCCGGCTTCTTCAACCCAGACACAGGAAAGTGTCTGGGCAATCTGGTGAGCGATGGCAAGAGGGTGCTGGACAGCGGCGGCGTGCAGAACGCCCAGTTTGGAATTAGGAGGGACGGCACCCTCGTGTTCGGGTAAGAGATTCAGTCAAGAGCCGACACGGTAACAGGAAACGGCCCATTACATTCAGATCTGGATCAGGGAGTGAATCCAGGAATTTTTCTTGATTTGACGTGTTTGCCAACTTCCCAGGGAATAATAATTTATGGTTCTAGACAAAAAAACGAGTGTTTGAAATTTGGGTGCAGCTTGAATCTAAGGAGCTGTTGTGTCTTGGCAGATGAACACGTTATCAAAACGTCTTTCATTGTTAAATAAAGTGTTGTGCCATAATGCATCAAACATGATACCTCGGGGTTACCGAGGTATCATGTTTGATGCATTATGGCATCGAAGTTACCTCGGGGCACCACCCTTCAAAGGAAGGGAAAAGATAGCCAATTTATTGATTAAGTCTCATAGATTAAGGTTCTAACTACAAATTTTGGAACTCTGATTAACAATTAAATTAATAACTATAACCAAAATTACCATATAGATAGTTAGCTAAGTTGAAAGATATGGAGTTCTTGACAGTGTAGAGGTTGGCGAAATTCACTTATGCAACATTAATGGAAAAACATTTGTGAAAGAAAAACATTTATTATGAATATAATAAAGTATAAAAACACAAATTACTAACGGTATAATTGCTAAACAAAGATAGGTATGTGTGTATACATGTGTGTGTGTGTGTGTCTGTGTGAGTCAGCGTGCTTTCAAGATGGTGGCTGGCCAATTGAATATAACACCCTCCCCCCTATTGGAATGTTTACGACCTGTAGAGATAATGAGGTGAAGAGTTATGCGTGTGTGTGTGTCTGTGTGTGTGTGTGTGTGTGTGTGTGTGTGTGTGTGTGTGTGTGTGTGTGTCTGTGTGTGTGCCAAATTAGAGAAAGTTACTAGATTGGATGCAACGAAAGACTGTGAAGAGCATAACAGACTAACATTACTTTCTCAATAACTTGTACTGTCGTGTTCTTTTTTCCTTAGGTAGAGAGGGTAGAGTCGGTCTGGTTCAAAAAAGTATTTATTTAGAAGCAATGAACAGCTACTACATAGCTATGGGCACTCAACGTACAACCCGCAAGCCGCCTAATACCGCCAGGGAAGTCAAGAGTCGCGCCGAGCAGACGGTGGGTGCAATATTTATAATAATAGGTAGAACTTCAGCAGGAGGGGGAGTCACGTGGCTAGTGCACAGGCTGGTCCCAGCCTCAAGGCACTGGAATTCGCCAATAATGAGGAGCCGCTCCCAGTTTCGCCCCTCCTTTGACAGTCGCTGGGACAAATCTTCACATTCTGACAGTTTGGTTTGGTGTTTTAAAACAAGCCTTGAATCGGCTGACAGCTTGTGAGTCTTCAGTATGGCATGCACATGTTCCTATCTGTCCTTCAGACCCTAGTGGCCGCTGCTTGAATTCTTTCTAAGGGTAGGTCACAGTTTTTTAAGAAAACAGTACATTCATCTATGTGTGATTTTTGAAATAAAGCTAATGGAGTTTATGCTGTAATATAGTAAGTTAGGTATGAGAACAAGTTAAAGTACAGTTTATTGTCTGCCACAGATGTACAGTCTTCTCAAACAGGCATTATCAGACAGGTGCAAGACTGAACTGCGATGTGACGCACACACACACACACAACAATCAACTTCAAGATTAAAACCAGCCAGCAACGGCTACTATCAGTCACTATGTGAAGGCCGCACATTTTCCCACATATTCAGCCCAAACTGCCCCTGCCCCCCCCTCTGTCCAACATACTGCATCTGTTTAGAGTTCAGTTTCATTGCCATCTTCACAGACACATATTCAAAGAAAAACATAGATTTTAGTCTTAACAAATATTCAAAGGAAAACATAGATTTTAGTCTTAACAAATATTCAAAGGAAAACCTAGATTTTAATCTTAACAGTACCCAAAATATCACAACACCACAAATCAAACTTATAGCCTAGTATAATTATTAAGCCCAGTTGTGTTAGCAGTCCGTGGAAAGGGGAAAAAGGAAGTTGCTGTGCAGTTCGCAGTTTTGTGTCGTCTTGCTGGTTTCTGTAGCCAACGCCTCAGGTCTTGGACTTGTAGCTATTGTGACTCACTGACTGTATGTGAAGAGTAGAGTGAACTGTATCTCCCACCTGGAATGTGAACACCTCAGTTCAAACTATGAACCACAACCAGTAAAAGTAACGCGATGCCCTTCTGACTCGTTGTTGTTAGGTTTCATCTCTGATTTCTCAACAGATAAAAGGATGCATTATATTTGTGGAAAATCCTGTAACATTGCTCCACTTCATCATTCACGATTCCTATTCAAACAAAAGCACAAACCGAGAGTTAGAGTTGCACCTCCCACCAGTAGGGCGACCCTGAGTGAAGATGAGAGGTTGTTTTAATGTGATACTGTGATTTTATCATTTCTTTTCACCTTTTATTCGACTTGTTCACTTATTTTTATTGTCATTTTACTTCAAGTCTATTAAAAAGTGCTATGTAAATAAAGTTTATTATATTATTATCGAGACACGAGAGGAAAATCAGGTGGTCACGAGAGACCATGAATTTCTCTTATTGTTTGAGATATTTCAGTCTGGATTCCACAGTTTGTAAATGTAGAAACATTAAATGATGATGTTCAATAGTTTTATCTATGATCGGTCATAATGTCTCTCGTCCGTCCACCCAGGTATCTGTCGCAGGGAGACGTGAATGACCCCTTCAACCCGTTCGTCCAGCTGGTCAGCGGCGTGGTGTGGCTGCTGAGGAATGGTGAAGTCTACATCAACCAGAGCCTGGAGGCCGAGTGTGACGCCACACAGACGACGGGTGCGTGCTGTACTTTCACATCCACGAACATTAACCGCAACTTCCACCGTCGACTTCCAGATTTTAGTCTTTGGCAATGAAAGAGTGTCAGAGACAAACCTCTTTCACAAGAGAGTAAAGAATTGATCAGAAACAGAAAAGTCGACTTACAATCCCCTGAACTGGTTTGCTGTAAGGTCACAGGTTGCCATAGTGACAGAGACAATCGCTAAACAGTTTGCAGGGCACAACATGTCTCGACCTTGGTACCGTGTCAGTGTATCTCATGGTGCAGCTCTGTTCTTTCAGTGTTGCAGAATATTGTCTGTGACCTGACCCCTGACCCCTAACCCTAACCACAAAAACACACAACGCTGCAGTTTTCGATCAACAGCGACAAGAGTGAAAATATGTGGAGCAGCCAAAGTCCACATGGGGTTTCTTCACTGAATACACACGTGTGGTTACAGACGGTGCATTGACAGAAAGACACATTCTGATTGGTCAGGGTTTACATTCATGTTGAAACTTGGCCTCAGCTTTGTATGAACTCCCGTTAGTGGTAAACTCAGTGAGGACAGTCAGGCTTCATCCACACGACTACGACTTTATTTTTTACCAGTGTCTTCAAACTAAAACTTGCCTGCAGTGAACACAGGGAGCAAATAACATCAGGCCTCATCCACATGTAGTTGTATGTTTTGTAAAATACAGAATGGAGCTGAACAGCAGCTGTTGGCAAACACAACAGGGTCAGTCACACTTGTCATTGATTCTCTATGTTGTTCTACTCTGGAACATGAGGTCGTTTCATTGTGGAAGGAGGTCATGTGACCGGAGCAAGAGGTTGTGAGCGTCTGCGTCATAGTTTCCAAACGTCTCCGTTTCTGCTCGTCCAGAATAAAACGCAGCCTCAGAGTCTTCAAACTAAACCGGAACCAGCAGACGTCTCTGTTTAAGCGACTAAAAATCAAAAAAGATGTGTGGAGAGCAGATGCATCTCTAGAAGAGTTGATGCGTTTTTAAATGAAAACGTCGTAATGTGGATGTAGCCTCGGTCAATACAATGGGCGCTTCCTTCCCTGTGATGACGTCGTAAAAAACGGCCAACAGTGATTGGTCGGGGAGCAACATGTCTAATTTATAGACTTGTTTTAACACACTGAGCATCAACCCCAGCATTTGACTTCAGGAAAGACATGACGTGAAAGCAAAATATAAACATTTTAAAATACGACTTGCACATTACTGCCGGATCAAGTCTTTTAATTATTCTGAGACATATTAATATAGTTTGATTTAATAAGTATTTGACTCCTTTGATTTGTATCATACCCTTATACAAATACAAAACGTTTCTTCTCTCATTCTTTCACAGGGCAATTCCGCAATTTTGTGGATGTGGTGTCGGCCAGGTCGGTGGTGGGTCACGACGCCGAGGGCCGACTGGTCCTCTTCCACATCGAGGGAATGACTGGAGTCAGAGGGTAAGAAAAGGAGGGGGGGGGGGGTGACGAGGGCTGATGTGACGCAACCGTTTGGTGTTCATTTTAATAGAGAAGCTCTGCCTGCGGGTGAAAACCACCTCTGTACGTGTCGTCATCTTGAACCTTCAGTGTCGTACGATGTGAAATGTTATGTTTGTGAATAAATCGTCTGTGTATTTTAATAGAGGCAATCTCAGAGTGAAGATGCAGAACAGTCAAATGCAAGTATCTTATATCAGAGAACTCAGGCTGTTTGTCTGAGCCAGTTCAGACCGGTTCTGTAGGCACAGTTTGAGACAGGAATTAAGACACAGGAAACTGATTTACATGTGTTTCCTGTGAAGATAGAGCAGACAAGTTAAGTCCTTGGACAGTCAATAAGTAATAGAAAGGTCTTAAAGGTTTCAGGTCACAAAAGTCTCAGACAGGTATACAAAAAGTTATTTTCAACTACAAAATAGTTTTCCACCACACTTAGTTATTTTCCACTACATAGTCAGCTGGAAGTTTTTGGTGGATTTGTGATATAATAATAAAATCTAAGAATAAAAGTGTTAGAGATGAGATAAGAGTGAAAACTAAGTCAGTCAATTAAACGATGACAAACTGTGTACACTAAAGTGTGTGTTAAAGAGAGAAGAGGATAGACGATGCCGCGCTCCTCAGGGAGGTTGTTCCAGAGAGCGGGGCCCAATCGGAGAGGTTTATATTTCATTTCTTGTTTTGTGTTCTGACGCAGGATGAGTCTCTGGGAGGTGGCTGCGTTCCTGAAGAAGAACGGAGTGATCAATGCCATTAACTTGGATGGAGGCGGGTCGTCCACCTTCGTGGTTAACGGCTCACTGACCAGCTACCCCAGTGATCACTGGTGAGCCAATGGATCCGTCACTTGTGTGACATCACGCTGTCATATCTCTACAGTTCTGGGCTTTAGTCTGTATTTCATACAACTTTGTTTTTGTAGATGATCTTTGTCCACAAGAGCGTTTTTGCTCCATAACTTTTTTAATCCCCGTCCTTACTAATTTGCCCCAAAAAAAACCCACATCCCGCCCCTCACGTCCACTGGCAGTGAGCGTGCTGCTGTACACAGATTGCTGGGACAACATCTCGTCTCCTCCACGTGGAAACAGGCGTATCTCTAGCAGAGTTCATGTGTTTTCAAACAATATGTAGTTTAGTGGATATAGCCTTAGTACTTTGCATTTGCTCCTCTGTTTCTTTTCATCGCTCTCTGCTCTCCATCAGCAAACTGGACAACAGGTGGCGCTGTAGCCGGGAAGTCTCCTCTATCCTGTGTGTTCACCCGCGGCGCTGTGAGTCACAGGACTGCAGCGGACACGGTGACTGTGTGGACGGACGCTGTGTGTGTCAGCCGGGCTGGAAGGGCATCGCCTGTCACGCTCTGGTGTGTGAGCCGCCAGCCTGCGGCGCCCGTGGGCTCTGCACTGCCAGTAAGTGTGGATTGTTTTGGTTATTATTTGTATGAATGAAGGCTGTTAATGCAGAATCACACACACTGCAGCTTCCACAATGATTCAAGTTGGATGGATTCCTCTGTCTTTAAGGGAGGATTTACTGCAGGACTAATGGATGCACCTGAGAGTAAAAATCTCTCATCTTTGGACTCAATGTTCCACTGAGAATTATCAAGAGGTATAAATTTAGACAGAGCTCACACAGTCCTGAGAAAATCAGCTGAAATAAAGGAAAAGAGATGTTTAACATAAATCAAGATGGACGACGCGTCTCCACTTCCTCCCACTGTCCAGAAATGAAACCAAAATGTCTCAGATATGAGCACAGCCATGTTGAGCCGATGACGTCACCCGGACTCAGTCTGTGCAGTAGTGATCGCAGCGTGGAGCCGTGATAACGAGGTCTTGCCGAGACGTGCAGCTGACCAATCAGGAGTCAGTCTCAGCTGTCAATCATGACGCCTCTGCCTGTTTTTATATCATCAAATAACTCATTCAAACCAAACTGATCAGAAACATCAGTGTGATAAGAACGACCTGAAATGACAGAAACCATCTTTGAGAGAGCATTCAGTCCATGTCCCATCTGCTAACATGGAGGAGGCAGGGTTTGTGATCGCCACTGTACTGCAGCAGTCCACCAGGGGGCAGCTGCTTCCCTTTTGGGAGCCGTCATGTCTTATATATCTTTATTTAGTCTGTCTTAAACTGAGAAGCCACAGAAATGTAGTAAGTCAAACTCTGTCCCTGCTCAGACCTTATGGGGGGGTTCTGGTTTACTACCTCGGCCAAGGAGGTTTTGTTTTTGTCTGCGTTTGTTTGTTTGTATTTTAGTTAGTTAGTTTGTTTGTTCGCAGGATTACACAAAAACTACTCAACTGATTTCCATTAAACTTTGTAGAGGGGCGGGACTTGACCCCGGGAAGAACTCATCAAATGTCTCTTTCTTTAACATTGGGACATCTTCACTGTTTTCTCTGGTATTTATAAGTCTGTGTGATTTGGTGCAGATCCAGATTCCAATCTGATCCAGATTCCAATCTGGATCTAGTGACTTTAACAGTGGTTCCATAAGGAGCCTGTTGAGTCTGTTCGATCTGACAGACGATCAGAACATTCAGAAGGAGAAACGTCAACTCGCTCTCAGGGGACACGGGAACATTTGTTTACAGGATGTCGAGTTTGTGTTGTGTTGTGTTGAAGTAGCTTTGATTGTGTGTTGTGGATCTGCAGCGTTTCATGCGTCTCCTCTGTTTTGTAGATGGCTGCGTCTGTGATGCAGGATGGAGCGGGACCAACTGCAGCCAAGGTAAACTGCAGCTTTAACTGATCAAACACACAAACTGGGTTGTCACACTTATGTTACATCGCTTTTAGACAAATTGTGATTTGTGAGTAAGGGCTATACAAATATAATTTGATCGATTTTATTAATTGAACTAGTAAAATCAGTTGTAGGCAGCCATAAGTAGTAGTGATAATAATTCAGATAAAAAGGTCTCTGGTATTGGCAGAAGTCTAGATTCAGGTTCTGGAAACGGATCATAATTATAAAACTTTATTGGTTGAGCACTTTTCACTTTTTTTGGGGCGGCATCAACATAGAAATCAAAACAGTTTGTTGTCGAGTACAAAACCTAAATATGTGTAGCTCTGAACCAGGTCAACAGCGACATCTTTGTAGACAGCTCACAGTTGGTGATGACTTTCTGAAATCAATAACTCTTTTGTTTTGAGACAGTGGAGGAAACGCATGCTCCTCACAGAGCCCAGAAATACAAAGTTATTTCTATCGTAATATTTCTTTTTTCTTATTTGAAGAGTGCCTCCCAGGTTTCTACGGTGACGGCTGCCGTCAGACCTGCGACTGTGCTAACGGCAGCTCCTGCGACCCCGTCCATGGACACTGCACCTGCCCCCCCGGTTTTCAGGGCAACACCTGTGAACAAGGTGAGTGTTCAATGACATCATCACCCCTGAACCAAATCTACAGATCACACCACTTCTTATCCACCTTCTCCGGGCTCCAGTTCAACCGGGTTGAGCCGAAAACTCGGATGAAGCGAGTACCTGGTACAGATAATGTACTTTTACGAGCAGGACTACATCCGATGTGTCAATATCCGTACTCGTGATGAATGGAATCCTCATTGAATCGCTGTGTCCACATCGTGCCAGCCGCACACAGAGCTCCTCCCCTACACAACACGATCATGTTTTTGTCACAGAGTGCGCAACATCATTAACACTGTGTAGAAATAAAAAATACAGCACCCCCCTCTGATCTGTGACCAGTCACACACACAAGCATCACACTGTTTAAATGTAATTTTTAAAAGTTTTAAAAGAAAATCTATAAAAAGAAAATGTTGAGTATGAAAACCTGCATTTTACCTCAATTCTTTAGTTTTCACTTGTTTCAAATGGAGCGAACACATGAAGCTTGGTTCATTTGTTAAAATGTCTTAAAAGTGGTGGCGATTGTTTAGTCTGTGTAGTAACTTGTGTTGTTGTGTCCTCCCTGTGTCAGTGTGTCCTCTGGGGTTCTTCGGTCTGTCCTGCGCTCAGGAGTGTCACTGTGACAACCAGTGTCCTTGTGACCCACAGACAGGAAGCTGCAACGCCACGCTGCCACTTGTGACCACCGACACCTTACACAGAGGTACACACACACACACACACACACACACACACACACACACACACACACACACACACACACACACAATGAACATGAACGCAGGGACACACCCTCAATGCATCATGGGAGTTCCCCCAGCAGTTATGGGCTGTACCACAGATGGTAAATAAGCACAGCTCTACCAAAAGATCAGCCAAAGTGTCTCACTATTGCTCGCTGGTGGCTGGCTGCAGTAGAGGTCATAAACCTCACCTCCTCCATGTTAGCAGATGGGACATGAACCAAACTAAAAAAATCTAAATCAAAAGACGACTGAAGAAACAGACATTCACCGGCTCCTGAGTTTACTGAAGTTGTTTTTATTCACTTTTTATTACGTCTGCCAGGACATTATCTTTTTCACTTCTGTCCGTCGGCTTGTTTGAACAGATTTCCAGTAAACGTGGTGGAAGGAAGAGACATCAAGATAGAACTCTTTACATTTTGACATGGATCCAATGTGTGAAATATGCTGCAGCTTGTTTACATTTAATTTGACTGCTGGGCTTTGGAGGAGGAGTGATGTTTATCCTGTTTAACGGGTTTAACCCTAACCCCTAACCCTATCTCTGGTGTGTGTGTGTCACATTTAGCAAATGGCTGCCATATTTCCATAGAGCAGAATTTGTCTGTTCAAACAGAGCAGTGTTGACTTCTCTGCTCATGAGCTCCGAGAACGCCCATCAGCTTGTAGGATGAAAATTGAGTTGTTTTCAGGCACACTGACATCCAGACATGTTCCAGACATGTTCCAGACATGTTCCAGTCGTGTTCTGCAGGTTCTGTATGTGAGAACAAATGTCTGAGTCAGTGTCTCTGGACTTTGTCTGGATCTTCTCCTGCAGCCTCCTAGTGAAATGTCTGTAAAATGTCTGAGTGAGTCCATGTGAGGAAACAGCAGGACAATGTCTGGAAGCTTCAGGACTCCTGGATCTTTCCACAGCAGAATTTATACGTCATGTCCCGCCTCCTGCTGCTCTACAGGCTCCGCCCCTCGCCTGAATGTTCCCACATGTTCCTGTTTGAACGACTCGAACCCGACAATCAGGAGAAACACTGACTCGGAAAGCAGCTTTAAATGTTTGAGACTTTTGTGTTGGACAAACTTGGTGTAAACAACCAGAACAGACGTGCTTGTATTTCCCTGAACTCTTCTCCCCCCCCCCCCCCCCAGCTGGCGTCTGTCTAGCCAAACAGATCACGTCTCGGAGACAAGAGGATGAAGCTCACCACAGAGCAGAGCAGCCTTATCTAACTGAGTAAGTTTCAAAGGCCAAGTCACATGACGCACACTCACCTCTGACCTTTTCACCTCCGCTGTCCTTACTGTCTGTTGCCGCCTTCAGATTTTACCACTTCAAGTCAAATGCTTGAGACAAATATTCCTGGAGAATAATGTCATGTAATGAATAAGAAAGCCCAGAACAGAAATCCGGTGGTATTGCTCTTTTATTTCATCAAACTGACAGTTCCAGATACAAACTCTGTCCCTCACATGTAGAAAAGTGTGATGTCGACTCATCTGGCTTCCAAATGTTCAGACATTTAAACCACAGCTGCTCTGTCTCTCTCCTCTTCCACAAGGAAACACGCATTGTGATGAAGCTCTACTTTCTGTCAGTGTGGCTTAAAGTTCCAGCCGTTAATTAAAAATAAATCTAAAACTATGTTGAATGTGATGAGGCCAATTCAAGCAAAGGATGTTTCATGATGACGAGGAGTCACAAAGAGCAGTGCCACATTTCACAGTTTGATGTGAGACTTCTAACAAGCGATTATCGTAAAACTACATTTTCATTTGAAAACACATCAGCACTGTTGAGGCAGTTCTCCTCCAGTCCAGAAGGTGGTGGCATTACCACAGGAATACACACGTCGTACGTCTTTTTCTGAGACCGGTCCAACATCAGCTAAAGCTCCAAACTGTAAAGAGTCGGTTTTCTGATATAGTGACTGAAATAAATGGTGACGAGTACTCCGTCCAACTCTAAACCCCGCCCCCTGTCTCTCTCCACAGGCCAACATGGCTGATCATCAACCTCACCTTGGCCACTCTGCTGTCGGCCAGCCTGCTCGTTCACCTGGTGCAAGCCTGTCGCGGCTCGGATCCAAACCAGCGCGCTCGCTACTCCTACGTCCCGCTGACCAGCATCAACGACTCAGGCCTAACATGAGTGAGGACCTCTTTCCTCTGCTCACAGCAATTTCCCCTCTTTCTGGAAGGAAGTGGAGGCTGCAGGGAGGTCACATGTTTTGTTACATCCTTCATACTCCGATGATATTGAACTTCCTCTCTAGTGTTTTAAATTGAAGTGCGGGTGGTCAGGGGTTCGCTCAGCAGTTGTGCTCACAGACGATGAGGACAGGAGCTCAGAGCGATGAACTGTGAACTCTGAGCAGGCGCCTGCATCGACATCACAGGCTCTTTGAGGTTTCTCAGGCTTTTCTGGAGGGGGCGGGGCTTATGACCTACACTGCAGAAAGTCGCCAGGGGGCAAATGTAAAAGGATCAGTCGTCATTTTAACAGGTTTAATGTTGTTTTTTTTTAAAGCTGCTTTACTGAAAACACAAACGTGGAAAAGTGGAAATAGATTTTTACGTTATTTTCCTATGCACTGAACTTGAATGTCTGAATGTCAAATATCTGAGGTCAATCAAAAGGAGGTGAATCAGGTGAGATGAAAAAATGAAGAAGCACAGAATGTTTGCTCAGATTACGTGAAAAAGTTTTGTATTTTCTACGCACCACTTACCAGTTACATTCCTCTCATGGACTTTTTCTCAAAGAAACTTTGCTGTCGTAGTATTTAAGGATCTGTTCTCAAATGTTTTTTAATCTCAGGTTGTTGCCAATAAAAGGGTAAAGGTTTAAAAAGCAGAGTGTGGACTGTTTGCAATATCAGAGGAAAAATGTTTTGCTTTTATTAGCGCCTAATGCTAACTGCAACGTCCCTGTGTGTCGCAGCAGTGCAGGTATGTTTCTCTGCAGAACACACTGACGTCTTCGGGAGCTGCAGGTCGGACGTGTGCGGAGCAGCTGCAGAATCACGTCAGAGGTTATTGCGTCGTCATCATCTCGCGGCGTGAGACGCTGGAAACCTGTCAGGATACGTCCTCTACTGCAGGCAAACATTTACTTTTCACATTTACTAACAGCTGATCTGAACGTAAACAGTACGAGCTGCCGTCGGCGCGTCGCCTTCAGATCTGCTCGCTGTCCGCTGACGTGAGCAAGGTGACGTCACGCTCTGCTGCTGTTCGTCACATTTTACAAATACAATACAAACTGAAACTACTGTGGTTGTTTGTCTCCACCATGATATCAATAATTTTTCCAAATGAATATGTGGCCACTGTGACCTTTGACCTCAGACATCTATTCAGTTCATTTTTATTTAAATGAGAAACAGATCATTTGTTCATGAGGCCTTGTGAGGTCACAGTGGCCTTGACCTTTGACTGTTAACCACAACATTTGAATCAGTTCATCTGTGATTTGTACCAAATTTGAGGAAATTCCGTTGAGATAGTGTCCAACAGACTGGGACGGATGGACAACCTGAAACCATGACTCAGTACCTCCGGCCACTAGGTGTCAGAAAAACTCTTCTAAAGCTTTTCTTTAAACGCTTCTATTCATTTAGATATTTGATCAGGTTTTATTCATTCAGCCGTTTGATCGTTCTTGTGTTTTCATTCTATTAATACTTATATTGACGTCTACACACTATGTGAAACTTCAGCCACTGAACTTTAGATCGTAGAAGATGAATTGTTCTTCAGGTCAGAGATTGAAGGCCTCGCTCCAGCAGCCTGTGGTGCTTCAGACATTCTGTGGGTTTCAGGACAAACACGCGTCTCCTCTCTGTCGCTCTGCTCTCGTCCTCGTTTGAGCTCTGTGCTCTTCGATGACTTATGGAGGCCGTTAACCACTTGTCTCCACAGCCGCTGCCGCTTGCTGGATGCAGCACGTTCGATAATCCCGTTTGCACGGAACATCTGTGGAGGCAAACGTCCACATGATCTTTGTGCTGTCACAATCCACGACCTTCATTCATATTCTTGTTTGTATTGATCACATGTTGCCTCTGCAGATTTTTTTTGTGGCCAGGGTTTAAGTTTTTAGCATCAAAATGGACGTGAATCCAGTTGCTGGTTTGTGAAGATGAACACAGACGTCCTGAGGGATCTTCCCTCCTTCATCAAACGGCTCCTGTTTCCTCAGGCAACGGTTAGAAACCTGCTTCAGTCTCTGATACAACACGACAAAGTGGACCTGCTTTTACATCCTCCTGTCAGGAAGCATTTCAGCAAATATTTGTCGATGTCCCTGCAGAGAAATGAGTTTCTCTGAACATCCACATGTCCAAAGATTTCTGTCTGTCTCCAGCTGACTGAAGCTGAGGAAACGGTCTGACAGTGGTTTCCTGTTGGGATTCAAGTGTTTTTCTTCTGTTACATAACAGACGAGAGTTTCAGCTGCATGTGAAAAATACAGATCTTCTCTCTGCATCTTTTCAAACGACGTCAGGAGCTGAAGGTCAGAGCTCGTTTTCACTGAGGCTGAAGATCTTGTCATTTGTCAGGTACATTGTTTGTTTATCCAAGATCTAAACAGCAGCTGGACCTGGTCGAGTTTCACTTCTCGTCCAAGAGGCTTCTTCAGCTCTAACTGATGCTGGAGTCTCAGGTATTTGTAGAGTCGTTACCTGAGAGGCTGGACCCTCTGGGATGAGAAGTGAAACCTCTTCAAGGAACTCAACCAGGTCCAGTGGACCTGTGTTTAGCTCCTGGCTTCACCAGGACCTGTTAAGTAATAAGTAACCAGCACCTTGGTGATTTTTGTAGGAGGAGGAACGAGCTCTTCTGAGTGATGTCGTAGTTCTAGTTCGGGTGAATCTCTTCACACACGGTCCAGGCGGTGACTCGTCCTGTTCACAGCAGGTTGTGTTTACTGACTTCCCCGTTCTTCTCCACTGGAGAGCAGCCGAGCACAGAACCAGTTTACAGACGCCAGCTGACTGGGCGGCTGCTGCTCGGCCGGCCTCCAGCTCAGCTGATGCAACCCAGCAGGAGGATGTCGTGTGGGAGCAGTTCTCTGGGCCCTGTGTGTTCATGTAGAAACAGAGTGACTCCCCCAGTCACCATCAGACCCTCGACGTCTCACACTGTGTTTTTCCTCTGGGTGTGGCCACACATGTTTTTGTTTATTAAAGGGACAATCCACCTAAAATCTGTAGAGTTGTGGTTTTTCATGAATGACAAACTTGAATTCAGTCACTAAAGCCTCTTTTCTATTGGTCGAAACACAAACGCACTAACATCTTCAAACCCATGATCAGCAGTGATGGAAACAAGACGCCAGGTGAACACGTTCACTTCTTTATTTTGACAGTTTAGATGCTGACGCTGCATCATTCCGATGTGCATTGAACTTCTGGGTGTTGAGCGTAAATAGATTGTGTACTTACAGTTTTTTTTTACATCTCAGGAACAACGTGCAACAGTGATTTGTTTCTTCGTATTGTGCAAAATGTAAGGCAGTGGGTGAGAGACCTTCTGACTGTTCACGGGGGGGGGGGGAATAAACAGGAAGGCAAACTTCTGGAGTAGAGAGTAATATTTCAGTCACGTTCGACAGGTGAGATGGTGAACGAGGGACAAAACCAGTTATAGAGCCTGAAAAGGGTGAAAATCCTTCCAGACGACCAATCAGTACAGACTGCGCTTCATCAATGGGGGGGGGGGGGATCATAAAAGCCATTTTCAGACATGACCTCTGGGTTAAGTCTGGAGAAATAGCTACAGAGGTAACTATTTCTGGATCTGCACCTAAATCTAAAAAGTTCCTCCCTGACTCGTACGACATCCTTCCACCCAGTTTTATGATAATCTGTCCTGGAGTTTTTGTGTAATTTTGCAAACTAACGGACAAACGAACGCAGTTCTCGACGTGTGTGTGTGTGTGTGTGTGTGTGTGTGTGTGTGTGTGTGTGTGTGTGTGTGTGTGTGTGTGTGTGTGTGTGTGTGTGTGTGTGTGTGTGTGTGTGTGTGTGTGTGTGTGTGTGTGGTATACTCAACTCAACCTAAACTTCCTGCGTACTTACATACTGTGGCTGATGTTGACAGTGTGTGTTGTGCAACAGCGTCCTGAGTGTCGAGGTCAATGACTTTGTGTTGTTGTTGAGTAACAGATCAGTGAGTCACACTCAGATCGGACCTGAGCTTCGTCCTGTGGAAAAACACACGGAGACGTTCTGGGCCTGATGTGATGTTGACGTGTCTGGAAGTGAGAGTCGACACCTGGAAGTCTTTGTCGTGTCGCTCAAACTATTCCTGAACAATAAAGGTAAACAGAGAAATCCGTCTGTTCATCTGAATCAAAATGTCCAGTCGTCTGTTGTGGGTCCGAGGTTCAGTCGTTCTGAGTCGAACAGAAGGAAACATCAGTAAACTTCTGATGGAGTCAGTGCAGCTCCTGGACTCCTGATCACTGTTCTCCACAGTTTCACAGATCATAAAGATGGACGACACGTCTCCACCTCCTCTGACCACAGAGAAATGAACAAACGCTGCCATCTTGTACTGATGACATCATCTGGAGTCTGTGATGGTGGACATGGGGTACCGAGGCTCCGCCCACTCATGAGGCGTCATATCTACAGCGACTTCTCTTCCACGACGTAAAGAGAAAGTTTCAACACGTTATGAGGATTATATGTAATTTATGAATTCTTCAAACCAGACCTTTAATTTACTCAGTAAACACTGACTCCGCCCCTCCAGCTGTTGACTGTTGCCGCGGTGACCTGTCATGTCAGCTGGGGTTTGGGGGGGGGGCATCGTAAACATGCAGAGGGGAATGTGGGCCACGTACACACACACAAACACACACCTCATTACATTCACTCATTTAACCTCAATATAACTCTTATAATAATAATAATAATAATAATGATGACTATAAAGGAATCATAACCGTGTTCACTTGTAAAAAGGAAAATAAAATAATGAAAACATCTGAACCTTCTTGTGTCTCGGATGTTTTTGGTGAAGTTGTGGTTTCAGCAGGTGGGGGGGGGGGGGGACAGAACAGGGATCGGAGGTGCAGGACGTCTTATCAGTGTTGTGATGTGGGTAAAGCTCAGGTATGACCTTGTTGTCTGGGAGTGGACAAATGGAGGGTAACGTGTCGTCCCTGTCCTGATTCTCCTCCGTGTGTTTTTCCGTGTTTTGGGGTCAGCGGGTGAAGCTCTTTATACAAACACACCTTAGTTTGGACTTCAGACCGTCACAGGTGACACTTCACTGACTCATCTCAGAGTGAAAGATCACGAGTTCTGTTCATTTCAATTACGACGATAATGTTTTCATGTAGTAATGTTCAGAAAACACATCAGACTGTCCACTGCTGCAGCTCCTCTCGTCAGCCTCTGTCTCTAACACCGGCTCTGAGCTCCTGATCGTTTCAGGAGGGAACTCAAACGTCTGAGTCAGTGTCTCTGGACATTTTCTGGAACTGAGCCTCCTGGTAAAATGTCTGTAAAATGTCCGAGTGAGTCCATGTGAGAGAACAGCAGGAAGATTAAAATCGATGAAAGCAAAAAGACAAATCTTCCCGTTGGAGAAGAACTGTGCCGTTATTAGAGCGGTGTTTCTGATGAAGTGATTGATGTCAGACCTTAATATTTCTCCTGCTCTCTTCGCGACAGAAGAATGTGGCGAGCAGTCACAAGACGGTATCATCGCCTCTTTGTGTCGACGCATTAAACGTGTGCTGCAGCATTCCTCCTGAGTTCCAGTTGGAAGCTCGGCCGGAGCAACGAGACAGGAATCTGCAGAATGACCGGGCGGAGACTCGTCTGTCTACTTCCTGCGTGTTGTCATGACTACGAATCATCACAAACGCATCATCAGACGGATTAATATCCCCAACGTGGCCGGAGGCAGCACTTCACCTTCTTCTTCTGCTTAAACATTAGTCTGCAGTGCTCTGAGCCAGCGGCCGTTTAGAGGTCAAAGGTCAAGTCGACAACCGCGTAGTGTGAAGTACCTGAAGTACATTTACTCTAATCTCAGAGTTATTGTTTATATTAATATTTTATTTTTCTTTCTACTCATTTATTTGACAGTTGCACTAATTTTACAAAGAAAACCTGCAGAGTTTGTAAAATATGACATTTATATTTTATTTTGACCAAAGGTGAAACAAGTAGAACTGGTAGAGCCCATCAATCATGAATCCGTTTATTAATTGGTTGATTGGATATCCACTTGCATTGTTAATGTTGTTATCATTGAAGAAACAAACAGCAGTTGGATGTCGTTTCAGTTTCTGTTGCATAACTCCTGCATCTTTATCCCCTGAGATAAAAACCGGATTGTTTGTCTTTCAGAAGCGGTGGATTGTGACGTGACCTCGGACGAGCTTCTGTCTGAGGCTCAGGTCTTTTCCTGTGGATTATGGATTGGGTGGGGGTCAGAGGCAGGAGGGGGGGGGGGGGTCTGGTTGAAGCTTGTTTTAACAGAACAAACCTTAAAATGAAAATCTGCCTCTTTCACCTTCAGCTCAGTTTTCACTTCAGTGTTTCTACTGTTAAACATGGAATTAACCCTCTGTGATTATTTGCTTTTCTTTTTCCTCGTTTCAGACATTTTTAATGAGGCTGACTAATCATGATTGACAGCTCAGACCGAACCCCCCCCCCACAGACTCTGACCCCAAAGAACGTCATCGGTGCAAGATGGCGGATGTAATATCTGAGATGTCACAGCAAACTGGTTCTGTGCTGATTGGAGCAGATTATCTAGGACATGTTTCCCTTCAGGTTCACGTCCAGGTGACATGTTTCCTGTTTGCAGAACCAGGCCCACGTCTGCTGTTCCACCAGTGAAGAGCAGAGGAGCCACGTCAGTGCCTGAAGGACCCGGAGCTGTTCCCCTGTCTACCAGGATGGAAACCCTGAGCTGCAGCAGCCACATGTTTACTGTGAACACTGCACCTGACTTCCTCCTGTAGATTAACATGTTTGATCATATTATTTATAACATATATGTTACAGCTGAACATTATCTGCTCATGAGTCATAGTTTTTACACGGATTCATCTACTTTGCACTGCCCCTGTTTGCACTGCTGTTCATATCGGTTGTGTACTTATATATTATGTACCTAAATGTTCTGTACGTTTATAATGTGTACTTACATGTTGTGTACTTCTGTATGTAATGTGTATGTTTATGTCGTGTACTTATATATGTGTACATGTACATATGGCAGACTTGACCATAAAGTTGACTTACAGTATTTAGGAAATTACCGAATGTTTTTATTTATAATTTCTTCGCGAATTGACTGTAATTTATTTTATTTTAATTTTATTATTATGTTTATAAACAGTCTCGTGTGTCGCAGATCGTGTTCAAACGTGTTTATCTCGACGTCATCATGTTTATTTTTCAGTAAATAAAAACAATCTGTACCCGGAAGTGCTTGTGTAAGATATGTTTTTTTGGGGCGGGGCCACATTCAGCAGCAGCTCAGAGGAGGAGGGGGGGGGCGGGATCACGTGGGATAGTGACAGCTCCCACCGCGCGTTCCCATTGGCCGAGCCGCTCCGGGCCTGTCCCGCCTCTGATAGGCCGTGCCTGGTGACGTCACGGCTATCAGCTGTTGGAGCTCCACAACAACAACAAAGGAGAATCAGTCCGCGGAGGAAACTTCACCTTTTTATACTTGAACATCATTTTATTTCTTCCGAGAAGAAACATCCGGGTTTTCTATTGGTCCTGAAGAACCGCGTCTACCTCAGATTCAGGGATTTGAAGCGGACTCCGTCTTCTTCTTCTGCGGCAGCAGGTGAGCTCTTTGTCTTCTTCTCTCCGTTTTACAGCCGCGACACAAACACGTTCAACTTTGACTTCGACGCGTTTTAAACTCGCGTGTCAGTGTTTCCTGTGTTTCCTGTGGTCACGGTGGTCACGGTGGACACGGTGGTCCCAGTGTCCCGGGTCCGATTCCCACTGTTTGTTCCACTGAAATAAATCGGGAGGATTTCTTCTGTTCGCGTCGAGTTACAGACTCGCTCGAGCTGTGCGGGTTCAGTGTCTCTGCCTCGTAGACCAGTTCCCGAACCACGTCAGAGCACAAACACGAAGCCGATTAGTCGATTAGTGCATCGGGAAGAAAATTAACCGAGAACAATTTTGACAACAGGCCGTTTAGGGGAAAAAATACTAATTAATCTTTATTTCCGGCTTTCCTGAACGGGGATTGGCTGCTTTTGTCCTATCTTTGTGTAGTGTCCCTGTTGTTGCTGAGACAGTTGAAGGGGCCCTGTTCGCTTTGTGCTGTTCATAAATATGTATTCATATATTTATAAATATATATTCTTCTTATAAACCAAGCATTTGATCGATATCAGATTATAGAATCAATAGGAAACACGTTCTGACCTTTTATAAAAACAGCTGATTGATTATTAAAGAAGTGACCGACACAACGTTTTAATCAAATTCAACACAGTTTATCATTTAATGGTATTTATTCATGTGTGTGTGGGGGGGGGGGCAGTTTAATTGCGGTGGTGAAAACCTCGATCGTGACCCGTTGAATGACGTTAACGCTTCGTGTTTTAACGATGAGCTCAGATGAATGTGTGTGTGAGCAGGTACAGCAGGTTACCTCAGTGAGAGTCAGTCTGTCTGCTCCTGTCACAGCTGCCTCGTGTTTACACATTCTTAGTTTCACCTAAATTTATAGAAATATCTTGTTTTATTTATTTTTCTACTCGTCGAATGTGAGCACAGGGAAAAACGAGCCGGAGCAGGAGGAGTGAACGCATCACAGCTGAGCTCTATGGTTGTTTCATTCGAATCTGAACCGAGGACGCGTTCAAAAACGTCGGATATTTGTGCTTTCGTGCTGTCGCCTGAAACCACAGACTGTAAATAAAGATGGAGGACAGGACGGCTCCCCACAAGTGAAGCCAAAGTGTCTGGCTGCAGTATAGGTCATAAAGCTCCTCCTCCTCCATGTTAGCAGATGGGACATGGGCTCAAAGATGTTTCTGTCACTTCAGGTCGTTCTTATCTCCTGATGTTTGTTCAAGTGTTTCTGATCAGTTTGGATTTTATTAGCTATTTGATATAAAAACGTAATGATTGACAGCGGAGAGTCGCTCTTGATTGGTTAATGGGACTTTGAAACTGTGACTCCGCCCAATGATCGCTACTGCACAGACTCCAAATGACGTCACACCTCAAGATGACAGCGCTCCTCTATTTTGGCTTCAGTTCTGGATATTGCCGATTGGAAGTGGAGACATGTCGTCCATCTTCACAGTTTCATGTGGTTTTTCACGTCCTGATGTTTCCGACTCCAACAGAGAAGCACCGGGTGAAAAGAGACGCTCACTTCTTTGTGACTGGTCGATTCTCGGCTTTAATTCGTTACTAGAGATGAGGCTTCTCCTCCGTACAGCAGTGACACTGACACTCAGACCTTGGGTGGGAGAGACTGTTCTCAGACCAGGTGTGTGTGTCTGTGTGTGTGTGTGTGTGTGTGTCTGTGTGTCCTGAACACAGCACATCTCTGTATTTACTGATGAATAAAACACTGATCAATAAGTGAAGCGGCTGCAGCTGCTGGTCTCGTCCGTCGAGCCCGACAGGAACTGAACCAGCCTCAGTGAAGGTGGAGATTCTCCAGCCCGGCCCGGAGACACACGTGTTTGTCTTCCAGCTAATTCCAACAAAACACGTGTGTGTGTGTGTGTGTGTGTGTGTGTGTGTGTGTGTGTGTGTGTGTGTGTGTGTGTCTGTGTGTGTGTGTGTGTGTGTGTGTCTGTGTTTCACACCAGTTATTTACTAACAGGCTCTGCAGGTCAAATGAGCAGCTGTAAACATTTCCTGCTTTCAGACGCTGAACAAACAACTTCTTTGTTTTATAACTGAATTGATTAAATGTGTTGATCATCTGTGATTTATTGTTTCTATTCTTTAACCATCATCTAAGTTTTCAACAACCCTCACAGATATTTTGTCTAAAAAGCTGCAGCGTCTAATGTGGACTCACAATTGACTCATGAATCGATCACCAGAAAATTCTGAATCATCATGTTTCCCTGTAACGAAGAGAGTAGAATGAATTTATCTAGCTTATTCACATTTTATGAATAAAATGGTTCTACTTGCTCAGCTGACGTTTATCCTGATAATTCTCGATATGGGGTCATTTCTGTGTCCTCAGTCACTCAGAGCGCTCAGCGACTCGAGTCTAAACTTTGTGTCCCCTTCGTTCTTTCTCAGGGTTTTAGATTTTTCGACTCGTTGACTCGACCTTGGCGCTAAGCGATGTCCATCCTGCGTCTGCTGACCCTCAGATGATCCCTGACCACACGCTGTTGATGCACTTTACCTTTCCGGAGCCTTCCTGCTGCCGTGAATCCCGCAGCTGATGACCAAAGTGCCCGCCTCGCCTCCCCGCCATCGCCCCGTGCCGCGTGCCCCCCCCCAATCCCTCCCTCATCCTCTCGCCCCTGCAGGACGTCCAGGCGGGATGTTTCAGAGGTTCACCAGCGCTCTGTTCGGGGACGAGGAGCTGAGCCGAAGCAGCGAACCTGGAGACAGCAAAGAGGAGGAAGAGGAGGAGGAGGACTGGATCCTGGTCAACTACCTGGGTGAGTGTCTGAGGATGTGATGGAGAATCTCTACATCGATGCCTCTTTGTTTTCAGAGCAAGAAATAATCTTGTCACATTCTTGTCTGACTGATCTGAGGACGAGTTCACGCTCCACTTTGAAATCACACGGGTTCATTTCCATCTGCTTCTCTCCCAGTTAACAGACCAGTGGTAACTGAGTGTGAGCAGCTGAGTAAAATCCTGCAGATCAGCGTGGTTTGATTTTATGTTTTCACTTCACCTCAAATAACATCCAATAATATCCTCCCTCAAAACACACAGTGAGTAAAAGAGTAAACACACAAGCTGACGGTTATAATCCAGCTCGCGTGTTGGTGTGCAGACGACGGGCGACACACTCACTGACCGCAGCTATTAGCAGTTTGTTATTAACATAGACATAAACCTCGTGTGTGTGTGTGTGTGTGTGTGTGTGTGTCCCTGATGGTGTAATGTGTGTGTGTGTGTGTGTGTGTTTTCTCCCTGTAACACAAATCGAAACTCCACCTCAGCTTCATGTGAAAGCTGGTGCAGAGCAGAGGAGGCAAAAGTCCACATGATTTACTTCAGTGGAAGAACAACAGGATCCTGAAGCTTGTGGAGCAACGTGCAAAGAAATGTTTAAAAATGAATATAGTAACACACATTATAACACACACAGTAACATACAGTAACACACACAGTATCATACAGTAACACACAGAAACATGACACACTGCAGTCACTGCCATGTGGCTCTGAGTGAATGTTGGCACAGTTTAGGTTTGAACCCCTGTTCACCCGTCAGTGGTCTTGACTTGACCCGTCTCAGATTCCACAGATGTGTTAATATGTCGGGGGGGCGGCGGATGGCCCACGGCCCACTTCAGGCTGGGATGTGGGAGGGGGGGCGCGAGGCGAGGCAGTTTATCGTGGTCACCCTGTAAACAAGTCAAACAAAGCGCCAGAGGAGCCAGAGGAGGTATAAAAAGCTCCCGGTGGTTTCCCGCTGTGGACATGTACGGGCAACGAGCTGCAGCTCCACACCTGAGCTCAGTGTCGAGTTCCAGCTTCTGCATCCGACTCAAAACACTTCACCTGTCGTGGTTTGTTTCAACGTGAAAGCTTTGCAGAAAGTCGACCTCCGCCGAGGCCCGCCTGTCCCTGAATCCTGATCCAGCTGCAGCGACTCCCACTCGTGGACATCAGTCCTCCAAACACGTCGTTTCATCAAGATTCATGAACGATTCTCTGAGAAATCAAGACGTGACAGCTTCTAAAAGTGAACCCAAATCATCTGGGACGTCCCCTGGTGGCTGACTGCAGTATGGACCATAAACCTCCTCCATGTTAGTAGATGGTACCAAATAATTAATTAAACCCAAACTGAGCAGAAACACTTGAACAAACATCAGTGGGATCAGAACGGCCTGAAATGACAGAAACATCTTTGACAAACATTTATTTAACGTCTACTTAGATTTCTTAGTTCGGTCCATGTCCCGTCTGCTAACATGGAGGAGGAGGGGGTTCACTTTGGGGAGCAGCCGTGTCGTCCATCTTTATTTAGTGTCAGACGTTCATTTGACTGCAGGAGAAAATATCAGGTCCTTAAACAGAGCTGGCATCAAACGCAGACGTCTGCTCGGACGATATTTTTAGCTCATGTTTCCTCTTCACCTTCTTAACTTCCTGTGTCTCAGTGACTCATCGGACTCTGAAGTCGAGTCCTGGGATGTTGGAAGTGTTGCAGTGCAGCACGTTGGTTCACTCTGATGACTGATGTGTTGAAAAGAGAAAAGTCTCGTGCACAGATCCAGATGCTGTGTCTGGTGAGCCGGGTTCAGCATGTACACAAACAGAAGCGTGACTTCACTGGGTCATGTGATGCTGAGCCCCGTTTCCATGAGCCCTGCTGCGCCGGGAGGCCACTGTGCCCCCTGCTGGCAGGATGCAGACGTTACTTCGGGTTTTTAAAGTGAGAATTCAAATGTCCAATCTGGAAGTTGTCCTCATAAATGTCTTAAATCCACCAGATCTGTGTTCTATCTAATGAAAGAACTCATAACTAATAATAAACTAATTTGATTGATTCTTTAGATCTTTGTGGTTTTTAACCCTAAAGCAGATGAAGGATTTTAGTCGACTCCTCAGAGACGAGCTGCGTCGGACAAACACAGATTTTTGACATGAAGCTGCTTTATTCAGTGTTTTCTAATCAACGCAGAGAAGATTCACATGGAACTTACTTTCAGTTACAGATTTAACCATTTGAACAAACTCTAAAACTCCCTCATGTGACTGGTCTGATGTGATAGATGTTATTAGTGAAACCCTGTCTCTCTCTGCAGCTGAAGCCTGCTCCGCTCAGCGTGCTGACGGCCTCTCTGGATCCTCTGGTGCTCGTGAAGAGGAGGAGGAGGAGGAGGAGGAAGACGATCTGGTGATGATTCCCTCTCCGATGGCCAGCCCCCCCATTCGCTACGCCTCCTGCACCTCCCTCAACTCCACGACCGACACTGACCCGGATGGCGGAGCCGAGGAGGATGAAGAGGACGGGGACGAAGAAGAGGGCGGCTTCCAGCGCCTGGACGCCTGCTCTCTGGAGGAGAGTTGGTTTGTCACCCCCCCGCCCTGCTTCACCGGCCGCAGGAGCCAGCCCGTCCTCCTGGAGACCAGCCCTCTGGAGAACCTGCTGATCGAACACCCCAGCATGTCCGTCTACACCCACCACAGCCCCCCCCGACTGACCATCGACCCCCTGCCGCGCTCACTGGACCGGGAGCTGGACTTTTTGTCCGGCAACATGCCCGCGACCCCGACCGCCTCAGGTGGGAAGGAGAAGGCGAGACGCACGCTGGACGGCCCCCGCCACAGGTAAAGTCCTGGGAGCTGAGGTTTAGAGTATAGATCAGATTTATGGGGGCTGATGCAAATATCAGGGAGAAAAGAATTTCATATAATGTAGAGAAATTATTTCTGAGAAGTTAAACTAAATTATTAAAGAAAACACAAACACAACCAAATATATAGAACTTGAATTAGGAAAATAAACATATTTTTAAATCTAAAATCTCAACATAAATGCTAATTTTCTGTAAAATATATGTTTTCATATGTTCAAACATGAATGTAGATAGAAATGTCTTTTAAAGGCTCTTTTTGGCCAATTATATATATATATATATATATATATATATATATATATATATATATAAAGAGGAACAAACTGGCGCCATCTGCTGGAGCTCTATATGTTTACAGCCTCTGTCGGCTGAATCCCTATTATAATGTTTGTTGTTGATTTGACTCTGTGACGAAGCTTAAATACCAAAATATGTTTGTTTGAAAGTGTTATGCTAATAAAGGTAATTTAATGGTTTTAAACTCGAGCTAGAATATTTAAAATTATATCAACAATCTGTCATTTAGCTAATCTTGCTCCTTGTGTCGCCCCCTGCAGGCCAGAGGTGGCGATTGTCCCGCGTCGCTCCAGCCTCCACTCCGCGTGCTACGCCGCAGCGCTCTCCGCCCGCTCCGGCCTCGTGCAGCAGCGTTCGGGCGGCGCCACCCAACGCACCCAGCTGCTGTCCCGCAACGCCCTGCGACGCCTCAACCTGCTGCGCCCCCCCAAGACCAGCTCCATGCACCTGCACCAGCCGTGCCAGAGACACCTCAACTTCTGAGGCCAGGGCGACCTTCATCCCCATCCCCATCATCATCATCCTCCTCCAGCCTTTCAGCAGTGTGGAAACTCAACCCACACACATCTCACCAGCAGCGAATCATCAGCCCTCACTTACACACATCTGTTCCAGAATCTGATTGGACGGTGAAAAAGGGAAACTGGCTGGTGATGTCTCCTCTTTTTATCAATTAATGTAGCACCTCCTGCTCCTCATCCTCCTCCTCTTCATCCGTCCATCCTGTGAAAGAAAGGGTCATGTGTTCCCACCTCACATTCTTTGTGGCCAATCACAATGAGTGGGCGTTGTCACGGGGACGTCCTCCTCCTCCTCCTCCTCTTCGTCTTCTCCTTCTCCTCCTTGTTCTTTAAGGACAATTTAATGTGTAGAGTCGATGCTGTGGGTCACTTTACTCAGCGGCAGGTTCACAGCGCGGCGGAGGGTAAATCCAGCGAGGCTCCGTCGGGCATCTCTCTGGGCAACTTGAGGTTTCAGACCCGGCATCACCTGAACCTGTGCCCTTTAATCAGCGCGGGGGGGGCAGGCCTCCAGAAGAGTTGCCCAAAAGGTTTCTAGTGTCGACACGTTGAACACAGCGCTCGGGTTAAAGTCAGTGAAAAGAGGCTAAAACACAACTTTAAAGGGAAAGTCTCCTCAAATAGTCTGGACACTGGGACACTTCCTGTTCCTGTCATCTCATCCAGTCGAGCATGAAAGTAAACGCCCACTTTTTCATCCTGGAACTGGAGATGAATCGTTATCACATAATATTCTTTAATTTAGAGAAAAAACAAATATTAGAAAACGGGAAAAAACAGCCTTCTGACAACTTTCAGTGCCTCTTCTTGAAAACCTGTTTAGCTGTTTTGCTTCATGTTTTGCTTTCAGTCCGACCTGCAGCAAACATTTAGTGAATCACTGCTTGTTTAAATACGGAACTGAAGTGGACCGGGCGTGAACCTGCTGCGTTCTAACCTTTACTGTCCGTGTTCTGTCGTGTGTAGAGAGACGCCGTCCCTCCCGGAGCCTGACTGAATCATCGTCATCTCGTGACGTAATAAATGTAAAACTCGTCACCACAGTGTTTCTCAAAGTTTTCGATCTTTTGTGGAGATTTTTCTTTTGAAGTCCCTGATTCGTTTGCCTCGTGTGGATCCTGCAGCGTCGCCCTGAACGCTTCCTCTCGTCCTGCGGCGCCGCTCGAACCTGCCTCTGACTTTGTAATTCAGTAGTTTTCACAATATCTTTTTGATAGAAGAAAAAAAAGACGGTAAAATTTACTGGGTTAAATATCACTAAACGCCTTGTTTTAACGGTAGCTTTCAGATGAATAGAAATATAAAAAAAATGTATTTAAAAAAACTTCCAAAATATTTTTTGAAAAGAAAAAAACAGATTACATATCAGTATGAAGTTGGTTTGTATGTGTCCATGTGTGTTTGGTTACGTTCATGTGTTGCATGGTTGTAGAGTTGTGTCAGTGTCATGACGGCTGAAAAAGAAAATGGAAAAAGATGATTAGTTCTTTTGCTCTTAAATGAATCTGCAGTTCACTTCTCAGGGTCACAACCAATCACTTACACTTAAGGAAAATGCAGATTTACTTGACAGCTGATCTTTTTTGTGTGCTCACACTTTTCCCCTCGCGGAAGTTTTGACTTTTAATTTGGTGTCTCGGAAACGAATCCTGGTCCCAGGACTGTGAAGGTGACGCTTGATGCTCAGTTGGAAATCCATCGAGATGGAGAGAAACGTGTTTGTCTTTATATATCTATAGATATATAGATTGCTCAAGTGTACCTATAACATAGTTTTAGAAATGTATTTTAATGCTTTTTATTTGTTCTATTTTCCATTATAACTTAGTTACATTTTCATAAACTGTTAAAATATTTAAACCAAAAAGTAGCAGTGACCTTTAACCTTTCACTAGTTGATCATACTGATGTTCTTTTGTGTTTTTGTTCTTTAGTTGTTTATCTTGTAATTGTTAACAGCTCTTGGTCTCGTGGCTCTGAATCAGTGGCGGAGCGGTTTGAGTGTCCGCTGTAGGGAAAGTGGAGCCCGGGCCGAGTGGCCACACTGCAGCTGGACAGAGGGACCGTTAGGAACGACCACACTGAACATGAACACGTCGAGAGACAAATAATGAGACACTGATTCAGACACATTCAAAAAGTTTGACTTATGTCATAATAACGACTTCCTGTCAAACTACAAACACAAATACATTATTCAACACTTATTTTGAATCATTTGTGGAAGTAATGGACTGAGTCTCACATCGTTGGTGCTCTTGAATCCGACCTGTCATCTCTCGTGTCGTCTCAAACATGAGAGAAAAAACTAAATGTTGATGTTGGACTTTGGGGAATTGATCCACTTCCCTGTGCTGTGTGATTTTGGGATCAGTTAAGATCCAGTTTCTCGTGACGGAGACGTTTTTGCAGTGTGGCAGCTGAATGTCTGAATCTGGCGGCCGACCTCGGCTGATGGGACGGTAGCGTTAATAACAAAGCACTAACACGCGCTTGTTAGGCGTCTGTATGGTTCGCTGTAAATAATCGTAACGATAGTGGAGTGGTTCTTTCTCTGGTGTGTTGGAGCTTTTCTTTTCTCGAATGTCTCCCTCTGTTATCGAGCTTTGCAATCATGGACGATGTCATTTTGTGTTTCTGTTGTTTTTGAAACAGACAAACTTTACGACAGAAGGGATCGGAGGAGACAGCGATCTGTCGGGAGCCTTTAAGATTTGACTTGTAGTTTCTGTTCTCGCCATCATCAAACTAACAGGGATTTGTGATGTTTTTCTTTTTGTTTGATGCCTTGAACTTTGTGGATCATGTGCCTTCCAGGTTGAAATGTTGTAATGACAATGCATCAATGAAGAACTTGAACTCTCTTTTTTTTATATACAGACACACAAACAGACGTCAGAAACCAACTATGCACCACTCGGGGGGGGGGGAAGCTCGTTCGCCCAGTGTACGTCTTTTATAATGACTCAACAAACCAGACCGATGATGTAGCAAAACCTCCTTTCTCCTCTCGTTTATTTAAAGAAAAGTGTGAAGAATATTTTGTGGCATTTTTTTTTCACCCAGTGTTAGACAATTGTTTTGCTTTTTTTTTGTGTAGTTTACTGGAATAATACAGCACTTTGCCAAAAACAAAAAAAAGGTTTAGGAATTTTAGGTTAACGTTTTATTTATCTACATATCTGTTCTCCTTTTTTTTGATGTATGAATGATGGATTCTCTGATGTCAGAAACAAAAAAAAGAATGCTAATTGAAGAGCGGGGTCATCTGTTTTTGAACTGTAATAGTTAACACATGTGATCTCTTATTAGCCCATAATAAATGTTTTCATACACAGCTCTCCTGTCTCTGATTCCTGTCAGATTCCTCTTTCACAGGGTTAATCAGCAGCACCTTTTATATTTTCGTGCATTTAAAATGAAACAATATTCACTAAAATAGTGACTCATTATCTGTCCAAATAATTGTAATGATTAATAATTTGTTTATGATTCAGGGCAAACACACACACACACACACACAGACACAGACACACATGATTTATGTAGACGACCAACATGCTCAATGGAATTAAGAAAACAATTTCAAAATTTAACTTTTGAGTATTATAAAGTCTTGTATATTGTCTTTATATAAACACAGCATATAAACAGCCAGTGGTTTTTTTTAGTGTCTTATTAAACTTAAATTATATTTTAATTAAATACAGTGGTCAGATGTTTTAGTGTATCTGAACTTTAAGTAGATTTAAGCTTTTCACTTTTACTCCTACACATATGATCAAATATCTGTATGTGACAATGTGTTTTCGGTGTCATCATCTTCAGAGGTCTTTATTATTTTCCTATCAAACACAATATACAGGACTGAGTAGACGGATGCACTCGACAAGTACTTTTACTTTTCAATTTATTTATTTAATCTTTATTTAATGAGTCACATTGAGATCAAGATCTCTTCTCCAACAGAAACATTCACCATCAGTAACAAACTAATAAACACGAGCAACAACAAAACAACACAGTCGAAAAGATTCATAAAAAACATGACAGAGTAAAGATTTAAAATCTCCAAGGGAAACACAAGACTGAAGTTTGTCAATGATTCTGTTCAGAACTGTAAATGGACCAGTTCTTTGATAGTGGTGCACGTGAGGAAGTGAAGAAGTAACTGGATCTGGTTCTGTATGAACTGGTTTTAACTGGGAGAAGAGATCTCAGGGGATTTGTAGGTTTTAACAAACAGCTTCATAGATGAATAACCTGAGGACAGTGTCTTCTGGTTTGTGATGAACTGGTTTTAACTGAGGAGACAGAATATCTCCACACACTCTCTTTTTAAAGATTTAATACTTTAAGTATATTTAAAGTCAAATACTAAGTTACTTATATCAAGTACAAAAGTTAATGTGGTACTTTTCCTCGATTACATCGTGTGTATTTATTTGACAGCTGACCCACGTGCTCCTTCTGTTTACATCCAGGAGTTTAGCACGCGGTGGCCGCTGCTCGCTGTCTCATTGGTCGGACGTCACGGAGGCCCCTCCCACAGGCGGGGCTCGGATGCGGAAGCTGTTCTGCTGCCGCGTAAAATAATCGGTAAAAGCGTCGTTCTGTAAAAACATCACGAAGACTTTTCGCTCCCGGTTGATTCCTGCGCTTCGGCCGCGCCGTCAAACTTCAACCGGAACAGACGGGACGCGTCGTTTCCGTGATAGAGCTCCCGGTGACTCGGTGCCCGTTAGAAGTGAACGTGAGGAGCAAAGCTCCGGTAGTTCTCCGTGTGACGCCGCTAACGAGCCGCTTCCCCGGGAACCTGCGGCACCGGCTCCGGTTCGACGCTCCGGTCTTTGGCGCTACTGGAAATCTCACGTCCAATTTAAACGTTTAGCGCGTTCCTGTGAACCGGGAACGCGCATGCGCAGTGGAGGACGCGGATATAAGGATTGGCGCCGGCGCCACAGCTGATGCGCTCATTCATTCTTCAGAGACGAGGTAAGAACAACACGTCGCGTCTGGTTCTCATGGTCCTGGTTCTCATGGTCCTGGTTCTGAGGATCCTGGTTCTGAGGATCCTGGTTCTCATGATCCTGGATCCTGGTTCTCTGCAGCTGAGCAAAAACTGCTGCAGTTTAAAACCTTTCTCTGCCATGTTCGATTCTCTGCTGTTTGTTTCTATGTGTTTGAGTCCTGAAGGAGAAAGGGATCCGAGTCCAGCTTCAGTTTAACTTCAGGTCATCTGTTTAAAGTATTTATACCCTGAGAGAAGTATCTATACTCTCAGTAAAGTATCTATACTCTCAGTAAAGTATCTATACTCTCAGTAACGTATCTAAACCCTCAGTAAAGTATCTATACTCTCAGTAAAGTATCTATACTCGCAGTAAAGTATATAAACCCTCAGTAAAGTATCTATACTCTCAGTAAAGTGTCTCCACTCTCAGTAAAGGACCCAGACTCGTGTTAGACTCGTTAACCCGGGTGAAGCAGCAGATCTCCCGGCTCATGGCTGGGTATTGTTGACCTAGTTAGCAGCTAAGTGACCGTAGCTCCTCCGCAGCTGGAGCCTCGTTTCAAACTCGTTAAAACTCGTTAAAGTTATATTTCTTTACTTTGCTGCTTCTCCACATTCGTGCCTCGGCTGGAGCTCCGTCTGACGGCGGCTCGCGTCGTGTTCCGCGGGGTTTGGAGCCACTTTCCCCCGCAGACCTGGAGGAGGTTTCGGGAGGAAGGGCTCAAATCCTCCCGCTTCTGCGTCGCTCAAATTGGCGCGTCTTTGAGTTTGATCCCCGGATAAAGCTCGTGTTTTCTGGGCCTGGACCCGTCGACCTGCCTCGGGAGCGGGACCAGACCTGTGGCTCGAGGCTCAGGTTCTCAAAGTCCGACTTTAACGAAGCTTTTCCGTGTTTTTTTTGTGTGAAATCGAGGCAGCGAGCAGCCCCCCTCCCTGTGAGCTGCGGCTACTAGCTCCCAGCACCAGACCTCTGCTGCTTCTCCCACCAACTCCCCACTAACTCGTCACTATCTCCGGGTGGACCAGTAGCTCAGCACCAGTATTCAGCCCTGACTTCCAGGGGGTCGTGTGTGGGGGTTCGGCTTCGTTAGTTGGTCGTTATCGTGTCTGTGGAGCCACTTTACACGAGCTAACACTGTTATCACAAGCTAACCTCAAGCTGGAAGCAGCTTCACACTGAGATTCTTCCTCCTGCTGGTTTCTCTGGTTCCCTTCAGGACTTCTGACTGGTTCCAGTCTTGATAACATCATGTGATGTGGTTCTGTGATGTTAGGGACTCTCGGACTCGAACATGAGACCATGGGGCCCAGTGGCTCCACGTCATGGAGCCACTGGGGACCTGGACTCAGTTCACTTTGTGCTTCTGTGACATTAAAGTCCAATGTCTCACTTGTGTCTCTTGTGTCTCTGCAGCAGAGGAACAGATCCATCGACACCATGTCCAGACGCAGGTGAGCAGCTGCTGCTAACACATGAAGGACATGTGGTCAGAGCCCCTTCATCACTCAGCTCCATCTTAGTGCTTGAATGACATCTCACACAGAATAGTTCATTTGTGCAGGAGATGGTTTTCAAATATTATTTAACCATTGAAACGTCAGAAAGGGAAAAGCCCTGAAGTGTCAGAAAGTCATTAAAACATTAAATGCACTACAGTTTGTGATTTGTGACGTCTCCACACAAATGAAATCACCTGTTAAAGAAAATGTGTTTTTGAATTTCAGTGGTCGCATCACACTTCAAGCCAGAGATTCGAACGCACCCGAGCCGACCGTCCGAGCGCCACTGAAGAAGAGGAAATCCGAGGTGGGTCTTGTTCACTCTCAGGTTCTGTTTCCTGTTGTTAAATCAAACGCTGACTCACATGTGTTTCTTATTCCTCCTCCAGCCGTCCAAGAAGAAACTACAACCTGCTGCTAAGAAACAAAGCTATGAAATCCAGGTCAGTGTGTCACCAGTGTAACACCAGTGTTATTAACTGATGAGGAGCAGAGCCCAGGATGTTAATGGTTTATTACCAGTTTGTTCCTCCTCCCTCCCAGTGGCAGCTTCTTAAACAATATTAATGTGTTTTAATAACTTTAATTTTGTATATTAATACCTTGTGGTCATCTCAGTGTAGTGTCCTATAATGCAGGCGTCCATTTTGTTTCTCTGATTTATAAACAGCATGTCTGACATTTGGCTTCTTATTTGTGTTTGGCCCTTTTGTCTCCTGTGCTGCTTCTCTTTATTGTTTAAGATGCATTAACTTCATTATAGTTTCGTTATGAACATTTACAGAGTTTGAATCTGAAGGTTAAACTTCAGGCAGCTTTATCTACAACCATGCAGTACCTCGTTTTCACACCAAGGTGTCGCCCTTCAGCTAGAATGGCAGTTGAACCCTTTCCAGTTAAAGCATTTTATTATTATTATTCACTTTTTAATAAACTGTTCCAAGCCTCTGATCTTGAGTAAAATCTGAATGTGCAGCCTAATTAAAAATTTTAATTATACAGTTTAATGTCTGCTGCTGATTCCAGTCTAGGTTGTGTGGGGGGGGGGGGGGTGCTGACTGTCTGAGCCACTCATGTTTATTCTTTGTCGTCTTTATAGAAATGTTGGTCAGAGGACGGTGCGAGTCCGTGCGTGCTCATCGAAACCCCCCACAAAGAGCTGGAGCCTTCGGACCCGTCCAGCTTCAAACAATACATATTCAAGAACCTCTTCATCAAGGCCTCCCCCATTCCCCGCCTCAGGTAAGCACGTGTTTTACACCTCAGCGCGGCGGCCTCCCTCCTCGCCTCCTGCTGAGACGCTCGGCCTTTTGTTGCCGAGCTGTTGACTCCACCCGACTCTGTGTTCACAGCTCAAAGCCCCCGTCTCGTTCACTGAGCTCAGAGTTCAAACTGATCCAGTCTCATCTCCAGGGTTAAGATGTTGAATTAATCCAGAGGAGAAGTTTCATCAGAGCAACAATATAACTACAGGCAGCGAAGAATAACCTAATAAACGACACCACGTGATCGGGAGGTCGCGTCTTAAAAATCCTAAAACTGCTGCAGCTAAGAAAAGTGAAAGCATCATTGTATAGAAGAGTCGTCTTTACTGATCCCACAGGGGAACGTGGGTTTAAGTAAACTCTTCCTTGTTAGAATGGCAGTTTAGTGTTGGAGAGGTCAGATGTGTCTGTGCTGCTCTGGCTCTCCGACTGAGTCTCACTGGTGAAGACTCTGACGCTGCTTCTCTCCTCCAGTTGGGCCAGTTCAGATGACGTGTGGATCAAGATGCTCAACAAGGAGCTGAAGTACGTCCACGACAAAGGTTACCTGCAGCGGCATCCCAAGCTGCAGCCCAACATGAGGGCCATCCTGCTGGACTGGCTGCTCGAGGTGAGAGGACTGGCCACAGTTCCTTAGTTTCGGGTTGATTCCCCCGTCCTGTTGAGTAACGAGCTGTTTTCTCCGTGTGCAGGTGAGTGAGGTTTACAGCCTGCACCGTCAGACGGCCTCCCTCGCTCAGGACTTCTTCGACCGCTTCATGCTGACGCAGGAGAACGTCAACAAAGACTACCTGCAGCTCATCGGCATCACGGCGCTCTTCATCGCCTCCAAGATCGAGGTGAGCCCCCCCCATCCCTTCAGGCCCCTATCCTCTGCTCTGTATTTTTACGTCTGCAAACTTCAGTTTAAATGACCAAACGTTTCATTTTATTTGATTTTCATACTTCAGTCTTTCACCAGATGTTCTGACTTCTCTTCTGAGCTTCACAAATAAAACCTTGTGGACTTTTTAAAAATCTACATTAACACAAACAAAGAATTTTACAAATAAATGACATCCCTCGTCTTCGTAGAACGAGGATAAAGAAATGCACCCAGACGAATGTAGATCAGAACATGTGGATATTTGTGTAGTTGTGGATAATATTGAGTATCGCTGTCCACAGACCAACAAGCAGCAAATACAAATCTGTAAAAAATATCAAAAGCATAATTTTTAAAATCAACTTTTCTCCTCAGGAAATTTACCCGCCTAAAATCTACGAGTTTGCCTACGTCACAGACGGCGCCTGCGACATGTGGGACATCCAGCGCACAGAGCTTCACATACTGAAGGTACCACAACACAAACTCTGACCTTTTAAGGTGAAGGACAGACGTGTCCTGTGGCTCCGTCTCTTCCAGTGTGTTAACGTTGTCGTCCTGCAGGCGTTGGACTGGAACCTCTGTCCGGAGACGCCCATCTCCTGGCTGAAGCTGTACGCTCAGGTTGAAGCCCAGAAAGACGACGAGAACTTCCTGGTGCCGCAGTTCTCACAGGAAACGTACATCCAGATCACACAGGTACGTGACCACTGCTCCTCACACGGCTGCTTCAGGGGGAATTTAAGACACTTTTCTCTTTTTTAAATTCTTCACTCGCTGCACAGACAATAAGACAAAGATCTGAGGTGTTTTAAAAGTAATAACGTAGTTCTTCTTCCTGTCGCAGCTGTTGGATCTGTGTATGATGGACATCAACTCGCTGGACTACGGCTACAGCGTCATCGCTGCCTCCGCCTTCTGCCACTTCTCCACCTTTGACGTCGTCCATCAAGTCTCAGGTGGGTTTGATTGTCTCGCCTGCTGTTTGACCACGTGTCTCTTATACTTTAGATGTTTCTGTTTATCAGATGCTGCATCAATATGTTCAAACATTTTTATTACACATTTAAACCACTGATGCTGCTTCACTTCTACGTCACGGTACATTTCTGCTAAAGCACAAATCTTTAAATCAAAATAAGACTTGAATCACAATCGCTTCATCTCCGAACTCACAACTCAACAAAATGGACGCCAAAACGGTGCCAGTGCACCCTGGTGGCCAACTGTGGGAAGCGCTCGATCTGATATGCAGCCGTTTGAGTTTAGCAAAAAGTAAACATTCACTGATTTCATTGAAATCATCTCTGAGTTGTTGAGGAACCGTTTGACACTCGAGTAGAACGACCACATTTCCCCCCTTTTGTCGTAAAGCTCACTCGTAGTTTGAGGTGAGATCTTGAATCCTCTGTGTTTTCCACCAGGTCTGACGTGGGAGAGCGTGGCGCCCTGCGTCCGGTGGATGTCTCCGTTCATGGACACGCTGCGATCTGAAGCCACGCCCCAGCTCAAGAACTTCCCCAGAGTCAAAGCCGACGACCGACACAACATCCAGACGCACGTGTCCTATCTGGATCTGCTGGTGAGCGACGCCGTCAAACTGGTTCACGTCCACAGCGACCACACGTGGTTTCACACCAGAGTAGAGCCGAGGGAACTCGACTGTTTGAGCTACAGAGGAACATCCACTCGTTCTGTGTTGTGTTCTAAAGCAGCTGATTGTTACACAACTGCTTCAAATTGTGTCTTGAAGAATCATTTCACAATAATGTTAGTTTCTTAACACAAGACTTGATACACAAATCATTAACTCTAATTATTCCTCTTCACACCGAAGGCGCTGTGATCCCCTCGTGGATCTTGCAGCATGAAATGAAATGAAAAACACAAATGCAACCAAATATATATAGAAGTTGTCTTATGTCAGAGTTCAACTACGCTAGTGTTACAAGTTATTTCTTAGTTTTTGCTCCAAGTTAATATTCTACAAACGTGTCACATTAGAAAAGAACTTGTGACGTGAACTTGTTCTTTTATACACAAAGAGTTAAATAATCATGTTTGATTCTAAGATGATGAAATGCTTATTTTTCTTTTGGTTGGAATAAAGACGACTTCTTCTCCTCCTCCTCCTCCTCCTCCTCCTCCTCCTCCTCCTCCTCGTCTGACATTGACTTTTATTTTCACCTCCGTCCTGCAGAGAAAAGCTCAGGAGCGTCGGGTGGACGCCCCCGACTGTCAGATGTCGCCCGTCGCTGTCAGCGCGCTCCTGACTCCGCCCAGCAGCACGGAGAAACCGACCAATCCCTGAGCAGGATGGAACACGACCAGCGGTTAACACTACCTCTCCGCGGCTTCACCTGAAGCGGACGGCGGCCTCTCGGACGACGGCGGCTCCTCGTCACACGGAAAAAGATTTTAGGAAAAGATGAACTTCATGTAGCAAGTTTTGATTTTATTTTCTTAACGCTAAGTTCAGATTTAAGCTCCTGTCCGTCTCTGTAGTCTCAGTTTTATAAAACTAAAACTACAGAGGTCGTCAGGATTTTAAGTTCTTAGACAGACATTTTAATTTAAAAAAAAGAAAGTGGTGATTGAGTCTGAACCTTTTGAACAGTTCGAGTTGTTGAGACAAAAGTTTCGTCTCCGACTCCACTGAGGAATTAATTTTTTTCCATAAACCCTCGAGGTTGGAGAGGACGTTTCCTACCGATCGGGGGTTTTGGGAGTTTTACTGTTTTCTGTTGAAACAAATGATTTCACACGGTGCTTCAGTCAGATTCTCAGGAAAATCCATGACATTCCGCTCTGAACTGGCGGGGGGGGGGGGGGAATCTGTTTATTCTCTCCACATCAAATTAGTGAAAACTCAGATTTCCACCCGATGCCACAGAGGAACAGTGATATTTTACAAAGTGTGTTTTGAAGCTGAGCCATAAGAATAATCAGAGGTTTGATTTGTTGGATGTCCTGAAACCTGCGGACGTTTAAAAAGCATCGGACCCGTTGACGTGGCTCAGTCCGTATTAATTCTTACCGTTGCAACCTGGTTGCACATTTTTGTTACATTCCTGTGAAACTTGACAACTGTGCAAAGTTTTTGCTTTTTAAGTGCTTGTATTTATTGAAAAGCCTTAGTATGTAAGTAAAGTGTTCATATGTATAAAAAATCAGCAATGAATGAAGTGTGGATCGCTGCCAAAGGCAAACGCTATTTATGATTTTTGCTGTGACTGTTGAATTACAGTTTAAATACAGATAAGTGTTGTACAGCAGCTGTCACTTCTTAGTGCCTTTTTAAAATAACATGAGCTGTGTGATATAAGCTGAACAAACCTGTGACTCAACTTCTACAGCTGCATCGACACAGAACTCAACCACGTCGACTGCACGCTTCACTTGTCTTTTTGTAAATAGAGAAACTCAGAAATATGTAATTTTCTTTTCTATTGTGATGTTTTAAATAAAAGTGAAATGAAGAGTTTGGTCCGTCTCATTCTGCGTTAAACACTAAAGATAGAATCTGACTTAAAACCCTGTTTATCTTCATTTAGAAAGAGAAATGCAGATTATTGATTATAACTTATTTATCTGAGAAAGAATTTTGGATAAATGAATCTACAACCTTCAAATATCACAATCTTTACCATAAGAAATTTAACTCTGGATTTATCATTATAATTATTGTTATTATTATGATTCTTCTAAATGTACAAATTCTGATTATATATTCCAAATATATGAAAATACACAAATGTAAATAAATACTTAAATATAGATGAAGTATTAATTAGGTAAACTGGATCCGCTCAGACTGAACTACAGTGACCTCTGGTGGCAGTGAGTCCGCACTGCAGTCTCCTGAGTGGTGATGATCTATCACTGATCATCAAATATAAAACAAAATGATTAAACCATAACACAATTAGGATGAAAAGTAGATGTGAAAGGTTGAAGATCAATCAACAGATGAAACATGTTAAAGATCAGATCAAATAATGAAAGAATTAAAACAGTAATTAAATCTGTGAAAACAGTTTAAAGGTTCAGTGACCCACTCATGACGCCACCTTGAGGAGCTGTACTGTCACTGCGTCCAGCTCATCTGCCTCCAGGTGTGAACCGAACAGGAAACACACACTGGTTCGGTTCCCTTCGTCCATCGTGTTGCATCATCTTCAACGGCGAGCGTTCGGCGAGGCTGCGGCGCCGACTCACTCGGCTGAGTTATCATCGCCGGGTCGGCCGTGTGAAAGGGGATGATGGGTAATGACGGGGTGAATCACAGGGTTTGGTGTGAGAGCAGAGGGCTGGAACACACACACACTCACACACACACACACACACACTCACACACACACTCACACACACACACACTCACACACACCTTTATTTTCATGCATTGTATAATTTCCCCTCAGGCAAACACACACATAAGCACATATTCACAAAGGCAATTACTTCCATGCTCATGAAGCACACGCACACATTGTTAAATATAATACACACATGCACACGCACACATTGTTAAATATAATACACACACACGTGCACACGACTGTTGGTCCTTGTTTTCAGTTTTTTTTTTTCCCATAAAAACATCGAAGCTTCTGAAATTTTAAAATGATTTTCATTTAGACGTCACATTAGAAAGAATCAAAAAGTTTTTTCAGTTCACACACACTGCGGAGGAGGAGGAGGAGGAGGAGGAAGAGGAGGAGGAGAGGACGGCCACCGACGGAAAGAAAACCAAACTTTACCGGGTGTGAGACAAAGCATATATATGTCTATATATATATATATATATATATATATATATGCTCTAACCAGTCCCTATCTTCCTCGTGCTGGATTGTAAATGCATCACATGATCACTAACCACAGAACGAAGTGTGTGATGAAGTGTTTTGTGGGATCTGACCCAGAGGGAAGGTCCAAGAAGACTGAGGAGACTCCAGGTGCAGTGATCGAGGAACCAGCACAGGTGGGAACACCTGACCTCCTCCTGTAACTGACCTCCTCCTGTAACACCTGACCTCCTCCTGTAACTGACCTCCTCCTGTAACACCTGACCTCCTCCTGTAACCCCTGACCTCCTCCTGTAACTGACCTCCTCCTGTAACACCTGACCTCCTGTAACACCTGACCTCCTCCTGTAACACCTGACCTCCTCCTGTAACTGACCTCCTCCTGTAACACCTGACCTCCTCCTGTAACACCTGACCTCCTCCTGTAACTGACCTCCTCCTGTAACACCTGACCTCCTGTAACACCTGACCTCCTCCTGTAACACCTGACCTCCACCTGTAACTGACCTCCACCTGTAACACCTGACCTCCTCCTGTAACACCTGACCTCCTCCTGTAACTGACCTCCACCTGTAACACCTGACCTCCTCCTGTAACTGACCTCCACCTGTAACACCTGACCTCCTCCTGTAACACCTGACCTCCTCCTGTAACACCTGACCTCCTCCTGTAACTGACCTCCTCCTGTAACACCTGACCTCCTCCTGTAACACCTGACCTCCTCCTGTAACACCTGACCTCCTCCTGTAACTGACCTCCTCCTGTAACACCTGACCTCCTGTAACACATGACCTCCTCCTGTAACACCTGACCTCCACCTGTAACTGACCTCCTCCTGTAACTGACCTCCACCTGTAACTGACCTCCACCTGTAACTGACCTCACCTGTAACACCTGACCTCCTCCTGTAACACCTGACCTCCTCCTGTAACTGACCTCCACCTGTAACTGACCTCCACCTGTAACTGACCTCACCTGTAACACCTGACCTCCTCCTGTAACACCTGACCTCCTCCTGTAACACCTGACCTCCTCCTGTAACACCTGACCTCCTCCTGTAACACCTGACCTCCTCCTGTAACACCTGACCTCCTCCTGTAACTGACCTCCTCCTGTAACACCTGACCTCCTGTAACACCTGACCTCCTCCTGTAACACCTGACCTCCACCTGTAACTGACCTCCTCCTGTAACTGACCTCCACCTGTAACTGACCTCCACCTGTAACTGACCTCACCTGTAACACCTGACCTCCTCCTGTAACACCTGACCTCCTCCTGTAACTGACCTCCACCTGTAACTGACCTCCACCTGTAACACCTGACCTCCTCCTGTAACACCTGACCTCCTCCTGTAACTGACCTCCACCTGTAACACCTGACCTCCTCCTGTAACACCTGACCTCCTCCTGTAACTGACCTCCACCTGTAACACCTGACCTCCTCCTGTAACACCTGACCTCCTCCTGTAACTGACCTCCACCTGTAACTGACCTCCACCTGTAACACCTGACCTCCTCCTGTAACTGACCTCCACCTGTAACTGACCTCACCTGTAACTGACCTCCACCTGTAACTGACCTCCACCTGTAACACCTGACCTCCACCTGTAACACCTGACCTCCTCCTGTAACTGACCTCCACCTGTAACTGACCTCACCTGTAACTGACCTCCTCCTGTAACTGACCTCCACCTGTAACACCTGACCTCCTCCTGTAACTGACCTCCTCCTGTAACACCTGACCTCCTCCTGTAACTGACCTCACCTGTAACTGACCTCCTCCTGTAACACCTGACCTCCTCCTGTAACTGACCTCCTCCTGTAACACATGACCTCCTCCTGTAACTGACCTCCTCCTGTAACTGCCCTCCACCTGTAACTGACCTCCTCCTGTAACTGACCTCCACCTGTAACTGACCTCCACCTGTAACTGACCTCCACCTGTAACTGACCTCCACCTGTAACTGACCTCCTCCTGTAACTGACCTCCACCTGTAACTGACCTCCTCCTGTAACTGACCTCCACCTGTAACTGACCTCCACCTGTAACTGACCTCCACCTGTAACTGACCTCCACCTGTAACTGACCTCACCTGTAACTGACCTCCACCTGTAACTGACCTCCTCCTGTAACTGACCTCCACCTGTAACTGACCTCCTCCTGTAACTGACCTCCACCTGTAACTGACCTCCTCCTGTAACTGACCTCCACCTGTAACTGACCTCCACCTGTAACTGACCTCCACCTGTAACTGACCTCCACCTGTAACTGACCTCACCTGTAACTGACCTCCACCTGTAACTGACCTCCTCCTGTAACTGACCTCCACCTGTAACTGACCTCCTCCTGTAACTGACCTCCACCTGTAACTGACCTCCTCCTGTAACTGACCTCCACCTGTAACTGACCTCCACCTGTAACTGACCTCCACCTGTAACTGACCTCCACCTGTAACTG
>NC_047166.1:1153461-1158461 GCF_009819705.1 Hippoglossus hippoglossus | reverse complement strand
GTTGAAGACGGTTTGCATCTGGGTCCTTATCTGATTCTCACCTCGACATGTGCCTGATTTAAAAAGCCTGTTGCTACAGATTGGCTCTGCTGCCCAGACGGCAACAAAAACCTGCCGACACATCCGTATAAATAAATACATTTATTAGAATAACCAGCATGTGTGAGGCTCGCAGGCTCCAGATGTGTCCCACATCCCTGGGGAAGCTGCTCAATGGAGACAGACGGGACCACACGACTCAGGCCTCGTCTCAGTTTACAGGTATGTGCTGAATTCTACACAATCCAACTGTGACCATCAAAATATCAACAATGTATTGATTTATCACCAATGATTTCAAGTCGCCAGCCAAATTAAATTATGTCGAGAAACAAATCCTATCCTTGAAATCTGTGATGACTGAAAATAGATTCTGGCGGTGAAGTGTGGAGGAGGGTGAGGGTGTTCAGGGACCCCCGGTGTCAGTGTCACCCCGTGTGTTCAGACCTGCAGCAGAGATGAAAGAGTGAGCTCAGATAAAACAGACTTCCTGAGTGTCACACACACACACACACACACACACACACACACACACACACACACACACACACACACACACACACACACACACACTCCCTGCACACTAACCTAAAGCTCGACTAACCCTTTGAAGAAATGAGAACAAAAAGAGGGTCCTCACCTACATTGTCTATGACTCAAAGGTCCTCACAAAGACAGAAGACCTGACGTACACACACTGTACAGATGGATTTTGGAGAATGAAGACGCACGTTCGATTCCTGTTTGTAACTGGACCCCACAAAATAACGTTTGTTGCTAATTGTACGCTCGCTCTTTGTCGTGTGTTTGAAGTCATTGTTGATAATTTGTCAGAAACTCCGTCCGACTCGTTCACACCAACAGGAACATGTGGGGAACATCCAGACGAGGGGTGGAGCCTGTAGAGCAGCAGGGGCGGAGCCTGTAGAGCAGCAGCAGACCTGACGTATGTAACATGTTCACAGCTCGTCCACACCGGCGTCGGCCCTCATCACCAAAAGATCTGGAACCTCCTCGTGTTTCCAAGTTGACGTCTTCGTCTTCTACGTGTACGGCTCCTCTTCTTCATCCTGAGATATTTGTGTTCTTCCAGTTTCACGTCCGTCACGTGTTAGAAACCTCATCAACACGTCCACTCGCTCACTGGGAAGCTTCCACACATTGTCCTGCTGTTTCCTCACATGGACTCACAAAGATGTTTGATAGAGTTTTTATTTGGGGGCTGCACGAAAAAATTGGAAGAATCTGAGCAACTTGCGTTCTCGGACCTTCTGGAAGATCTCAGCTAAATGTCTGGAAGCAGTTTATTTTCATGTAGCGGGAGAGAGTGGAAAAAAACCTGCTGAAAATCTGCTCAGAAATATTTTCAGTCAGATGATTCAGATGTTTGACGCTCGGCTGATCTTCATTTGTGTGTGTGTGTGTGTGTGTGTGTGTGTGTGTGTGTGTGTGTGTGTGTGTGTGTGTGTGTGTGTGTGTGTGTGTGTGTGTGTGTGTGACCTGCGGGTTGTAACGCTGATGCGTGTTGATTGCAGCGAACATGTAACACTGTGTGTAATGTGAGGGCGTCTTCAGCCCTGTGGCGTCCGGTGCATCGCTGTGACAACAGGTATTAGGTTATAATTTAAGCATAAAGCTTAATGGAGCTGGAGTAACGAGGCCCAGGGCTCGTGTCCCGCCTGTCTCTCCCTTCTCCTCAGCCCGGCTGGTGGCCTCTGTGGCTCCATCACCCGCCGACACCCACAGCGTCTTCATAATGTGGAAGAAACGCCTGCGCTCTTCCACCTGACTGCCTCAGAACAATAGGGCACGTTTGAACTCGTGCACATTAAAGCAACAACACCACAGAGGGCAGGTTTTTAATGTGATTACAGATGTTTCAGGGTGATGAAGCTGTGAAGTTGCTATAATCTGCCTCAGTAACATCTGGGTTCTAATATAAAGGAAACAGAAAGTAACAAAGGTCAGTTTATTGTAGGAGGAGAGAGAAGAAGACAAAGGGATGAAAAACGGAGAAGAGTGGAGAGACTGAGACGAGTGGACGGGCGAGGAGACGAGATGAAAAAGGAGGTCAAACGAGGAAGAAGGGAGCGTGGAGGGTTTCACAGATGATAAATATTCACCCGGTCACATGACAGAGAGAATCTGTGAGGAGACGAGTGAAAAAGGAGAAGAAGAAATAAAAACACAACTCGTTCAAGTGATGACAAAGTTACGACCCGGATAAAATGAAAAGCTATAGTGGCAGCAGATGTTTTAGAGTGAGTCAGAGACGACAGGTATCGTTATCCAGAGGAAGAGGAGGGTGAAGGTTTGTGAATAAAAGAGGTGAAGGTGAAAGGATGGAAGAGTTTAGAGGAGACGAGGACGAGGTGAAAGATTAACAGTCCGTCTGTCAGTCACACACACACACACACACACGCACACACACACACACACACACACACACACACACACACACACACACACACACACACACAGAGCCCTGTCTGGTGAAGTTTAGAGTCTGTCAGTCTGTTTCCTGTCGCTTGTTAGCCTGTGTGTGTGTGTGTGTGTGTGTGTGTGTGTGTGTGTGTGTGTGTGTGTGTGTGTGTGTGTGTGTGTGCGACTTCAAACTAAATACACACCAACCAATGAGGCGTCACTGACGTCAGCTGTGGGGACACGTGGGTCCAGTCTTCTTCAGAGGGTTCAGGTTACGTTAGGTTCAGGTAAAGGTCAAAGGTCAAAGGTCAGGCCTTTAGTTTTGATGGTTGAAGTTAGTGTGGATTCACGTTTTCATTTGAAAACACTTCAGATCGTCTGACGGCCACAAAACTCTGGAGTTTTAGAGAAGCTCAAACTGAGACGTGTGGAAACGCTTGAAAACTCTGTGGCTGTGTTTTATTCTGGAGGAGCAGAAACAGATGTTTGAAAACGATGACGCTGATTGGGTGTTTTTGGTCACGACGTAGCCTTCTCTGATTCGTCAGGCTCCTGTCACATGACCTCCTTCTTCAGCAGAGTAGAAACAACATGGAGAACCAACAGAAGAGTCACTGACCCTGATGTCTCTGCTGACAGCTGCTGATCAGGTAAACTCTGTATTTAACAATGACACAGCTGTTAACATGGAGGAGACGGAGACGAGGTAATGTTCAAACAATCTGTGACGATTCCTGTTTCCACCTGCACGTGCATGCTCAGTGCACGTGCATGCTCAGTGCACGTGCATGCTCAGTGCACGTGAGTGGTCACACGATGGCGTGTTAGTAAAGACGATACAGAGTCAAAACGTTTGTGTGAACAAAGAGCGTTTTAATTTGAAAACAGCTTTCAAACAAAAGGTTGAAGGATTTAAACTCCACCCAAACCACTTTCACCCCGGGGGGGGGGGGGGGTGAAGAGACGGAACATATGCTGTGTGTGTGTGTGTGTGTGTGTGTGTGTGTGTGTGTGTGTGTGTGTGTGTGTGCGTGGTTTTTTGTTTCCATCTGAAACTGTCACTGTCTTAATCCATCTGTCACTTTTTCCAACGGTTAGACAGATCTGAAAAGACACACACACACACACACACACACACACACACACACACACACACACACACACACACACACAAAAGGACAAACATGAAAGCCCATTGGTCAAGTTGGATGAGTTAAAGCTGCCGTCCAGCCAATCAGAGCCTCTCACCTGTGATGAAACAGCTTTTTAACTTCACTTATCTTTTGAAACTATTTAAACTACAACAGATGGTAAATGTGTCTTTAGAAAATCCGATTGTGTTTTGAGATTTATCTAAACAACCAATTTAAAGTCTGTGATCCTTTCATTTCAACCTCAAACTTTCTCTAAGTCACGTTCTACATTTCTAGATTTGATCAGGATACAGAAAACACACAGTGAAACTTCCAGAGCAGTTTGTTCATTTTGTTTGTTTCGTTAATGTTTCAGGTTTGTGCTGAAAACTTATTTCAAACAAACGAATGTCTTTTTCCTCCATCGTGTCACATTATGTTGAGTTCTGCTTGTTTAGGATAAGAATCACTTCAGGTCTCCGCCTCAACGTAACTCCGCCCACGTCAGTGTGAAGCCAGGACAAACAGCAGATCGTCACTGATCACATCCCAGATGACCACAGGCTCCAGAAAGATTTAATTAGAAAAATATATTGATTATGTGTTGAGTTCAGCCCGACACATTTAAACAGCAGATCAAATGACCAATGAGTAATGAAAGTGCAGGGAGGAGCTTGAGAGGGTTGGTTTCACCCACTGATACTTTTCCAGTACTTTGCTCTTCAATTCCAGAAAATGTCCTTTCACTTGTGCAGTAGGCGGCACAATGCATCTGAAGATCCACCAGTAAACAGAGAGAAGAAGATAATTCTTACCCAAACAATGAAGAACCTGTCACAGGAGGTGGAGACCAAACCAGAGCTTCATTACCAGTCCACGGACCCTGTGCTGAGGATCATGATTTTCAGAAATCCTTGTTTTATTAGTTATTTGTCAGCAGATTGTCGAAGCTAAACATCAGAATCATGTTGCTCTAGATTCGTGGATCTTGTCCTCCGTCTCTTCACAGTCTGTAGGGACAGGATCTATATTTCCAGCATCCAATCAGAATAGTGAAGTAGATGAGGAGGTAAAAAGACAGGAGGACAGTTTGCGTCCTCTCTCTCGGACTCGGAGGAGTTTCTCTCTTGGAGGTCACAGCGTTCGGACTCCGAGCTGATGAAGGACACGTGGTGAAGAATTGATGGTCCGACGTCTGAGCGGTGACGCTGTGCGGCGACCACAGAGATGTTTTACAGCTCCGTGAAGCTCAAGGATGAGAGTATTTCATGTCTGGACAGTTGCAGCTGTGTGGCTGATGATGGAGGCGTGGAGCTTTCAAGTCGTCAGGAGAAATATGATCAAGTCAGAAAAGTCGAATCCTCGATCACGACAAGAAAGAGAAGTTAGAACTTCTTCAACGTG
>NC_047166.1:1140961-1143461 GCF_009819705.1 Hippoglossus hippoglossus | reverse complement strand
TCGAGCGGGACTCGGGGCGTCTGTACCTGGCGAGCAACCTGCGGGAGCCCGCCGAGGTGACGGTGAAGATCCAGAACCGCAGAGGTAAGAGCTTTTCTGTCTGGACCGAGACTCGAACCCGTGTTTCTCGATGTTCATCTGCTCGCAGTGTTTGATCTGGATCCCGCTGATGTGTGTTTGTTCTGACTTGTTCTATTTCTACACAAAAGCATCGTTTAAATCATAAACTCCTCGAGTTCCAGAGAAGTGAAAGTCACCAGATAATTCAGAAATAATCTGTTTAATGTGGCAGCAGTTTGTAGAAAGAGTGAAATGGTCCTTTAATATAATGATGACTGGATCAGTATGGTTTCTCTTTGAGCTGCAGCAGTTTGCCTCTGAGTGTGTGTGTGTGCGCGCGCAAATGTGTTAGAGTAGGTGTGTGTGCGTGTGTGTGAGTGTGTGTGTGTGTGAGTGCGTGTGTGTGTGTGTGTTGGCTTGTTTCCAGCAAGAGTTTGAATCGACCTTAACCGTCACAGGCTACTTTCCACTCTTTCATTCATTCCTTATACAGCACTCTTCAAATCACAGCCGTGCGTGTGTGTGCGTGTGTGCGTGCCTGCGTGCGTGCGTGCGTGAGAGATTGCTGGCAACACACTGAGTCGGTCGTTAAAGGACAAACAGAACTGACAGTATTTAGTGTGTTTATCCCAACTACACACACACACACACACACACACACACACACACACACACACACACACACACACACACACCCAGGTGTGAGCTTTCTCCACAAGGCCTTGACTGAAGCTGATCATTTGTATTTTCTGTATTTTGTGGGCAGCAGTGCAGAGTTGGTGTTTCTCTCCTTAACGAGTCCATGAACCCAAACAACACACACGCTTTGTCAGTAACATTCTAACAATCAGTCCTGGTCCAGCTTCTTTGCACTGATTTTTATATTTTCAGGACTTTTCTCCAAATCATTCGAAGCTTGTGAAACTAAATTCAACGTAGAAGAACTCTCATCTTCTCATCTTCACACACTAGAGCTGGAGATATTTATTAGAAACACAATACGTGGACGTAGTAGTCAGCCGTGATGAGGTGATCACGTGATTGAACGGCTTCAGTCTTTCCACCAGACGCTGCAGAGGTTTCCTCTCATCGGGACACGAGGGCTGTGGTGAGCTCAGACTCTGACTGTTCAGGGACAACAAGACTCTGATTATTGTTCTGAATGAATGTGACAGGATTCTGATTATGATGTTTACACGAGTTGCTAGTAGAATATTCAGTTCATGTTCCAGTTTACATGTTCATGTGAACATCACGTTCACTTCGTCATGCGTGCAACGTTCCAGTCAGAATCTAAAAAGCTGAAGCAGCTCGATTTGAACCCTTTTGGGTGTTTTAGATTCTAATTTTGGCAGAATCTTCTACAACTGGTTATTTTTCCTCTTCTTTACACTCCAGGTCCTGTGACATCGTCAGCTGGTGAAGTCGTTTGTGATTAATGAGGCTGAGGTCAGAACACTCCACGTCTTAATTACATTATTCTGAGTGTGATCTTAAGTGGAAGTTAATCAGAACATTCTGTTTACATTATTCAGATGATTGTGTTAATGGTTAGTATCAGAATACATGTGTCCGTGTAAACCTGTGACGGATGATGTGATAAACTCGTGCTCACGCTCCGTGGCTCAGAGGTGTTGGGTTGATCCCACAGCAAACTGGGAGAAACTGTCATTAGACTGGAAAAGTAACAAACTGTTCACAGAGGAAGAGCTCTGATGTCCACATATAATACCTACCACTAATTATATTAACTAATCATGATTATTTCTCATAATGAATAAACTCATCTAAACATGGTAATTACCCTGAATCAACATCAATCAATCAATCAATCCCAGTTTGTCTCATATTCCCAGTTTGTCTCAGTCCCATGTGAGGATCCTCTCCCAGGACACAAGTCCAACAGACGCTGATGGAACTGAACACATCAACACAACAACTGGATTCACTACATGAGAAGAACCAGTTTGTAACTTCATGTTTCAAGTGTTTCTACAGAATGTGTGATGGAGATGAAGGAGCAGAGGAACTGAGGACTTCCTGATGGTAGAAGATGTGAGGAGACTGAAGAGTGTCGGTGTCACTGAGGTGTTTGACCCCCCCGCCCCCCAGAGAGTCAATGTTTCAACAACAGCCTAAACTCCACACATCTGGACAGCAGTGGTGTTCTGGTCTGATCCGGTTAATCAGTTCGTCCAAACTGCATCTCCACTGTTTATTTGTAGAAATTAGTTGTGTTTGCTCACCTGGAGCTGGACCAGGTCTGAACCGCCTCCGACAGGAAGCTGTGTTTGTGTTACAGACCGCAGAGCTCATAGTGTGTGTGTGTGTGTGTGTGTGTGTGTGTGTGTGTGTGTGTGTGTGTGTGTGTGTGTGTGTGTGTGTGTGTGTGTGTGTGTGTGTGTGTGTGTGTGACTTGGTCGTCACGGCACTGGGCGAG
>NC_047166.1:1123461-1138461 GCF_009819705.1 Hippoglossus hippoglossus | reverse complement strand
ATAAACATTTTTTATAAAAAATATAAAAACACAATTCTTTATTTTTTAAATTAAAGTTTTCATATAGTACATACATGCTGATACCAATACCGTCTTACTTCTTGTGGCCTGAGCACATGGACACTTGACGTTTTAGCCTCAGCTGCATGTGAGATGTTGTTTTTTATCCTCAAACCGTAACAGTGATGATGACGACACGTCCTCATTATGTAACAGAAGTGGAAAGATGCGTTTTCTCTGTGATGTGGTGGAGCTGCTCTTCTCTCTGCTCTGACACACTCTGATAATACGAAGTGACGTCCTCCTCCTCCTCTGTCTCCGTCTCTCTGGGATGAACAGAGGGAAACTACAATCTGACTCAGACCTTTCTTCTTCTTCTTCTTCTCAAGTAACTGAATGACAACGATGTGCATAACCCCCCCATCCAATCAACACACACACACACACACACATGCAAGTAAACAATGACCTCAGCTGTGTGTATGTGTTTATTAACATGTATGTGTGAGATGTTACACATCTGTTTTCTGCATGTTGGTATAGGGCCCCCCACGCCCTATACCAACACGCCCACAAACACACACACACACACACACACACACACACACGCCCACCCACGCCGACACACGCCCACAAACACACACACACACACACACACACACACACACACACACACACACACACACACACACACACACACACACACACACACACACACACACACACACACACACACACACACACACACACACCCTCAGGGTTTTGCACATCACTGTGTCTGTTCATGTGTGTGTTGACGTGTCCTCGCTAATTGTCTCCCATCACACTCTGCCACTGTTCTCTTACAGCTGAGGGAGTGTGTGTGTGTGTGTGTGTGTGTTTTGTGTGTCTGTGTGGGTGTGTGTGTGTGAATGGGAGGGAGATGAACAGATGACAACATGCATGAAGCTGCTCGTGTGACTTGTAGAATCAGATTTCCTGACACTTTTTTAAATTTAAATCTATAAACCCTTGGTTTTACGTAATGTAACTGTGGGGGCGGGGTTATAGCCGATGGATGCTCTCGTTGTCAGATGATTGGTTGGATTGGCTCATGAACCCTGTCACCTGACTGAGGGCGACGGGGAGGTTTCCCTGCACGGACCTCGTGGTTAGTTGAGTATGAGACTGGATTCACAGCAGTTGGATGTTTTCAGTTTGTTGTGGGGACACAAATCACGACCGTGAGACAGAATCAGCTCCTCTTATAGTGACGACTTCCTCGTCTTTACTCAGCTGGTCAGTTTCTCTTCTGCTCTGCGTCACGTTAGCTCTTTATTTCTGTTGCTCTCATACAGACGTCCTGGCTGCAAATAACAAGAAATAACCAACGGACGTCATCCTTGTATTTCATTGCTTCAGAGGGTCGGGAATAGTGAAGATGAAAAACACACGTCTGTGGCTTCAGAGCACGACCGACTTGACGAGAGAAACTTTTGGTTCAGAACAAAGACGGACCAGTGACTTTCATTCAGTGGCTCTAAGAGCAGCGATGTTCGCCCTTCACTGATCCGGCAGCGTGGAGAATCAGGTTTTAAAACTTAATGTCTCTAGAGCGTTGGCCTGTCCGTCAAACTCTGCCATTCCTCTGTTCCTCTCCCTCTCCCCCGGGCTTTGATTCCTCTCGCCCCTCGCGGGCGACCCCGGGGACTCTCTCTCTCTGTTGGGGGAAAGGACGCTCTGTGGGACGAAGCGATGCTCTTGGCTTCTTCTTCCTTCACTTCAAGTCAAGGTCGCTGCACTGATTTAAGAAGTGCACTCTCTGTTCTGCAGCTTATCTGCTTCAGGGAGATCAGGGCCCCGGAGTCAGGAGGGACATGGTGATCTCTCTCCTCCAAAATGTTCCCTCCCCTCCATCGCCATTTCCCTCGGAAACAGGCTTCAGGTCGTGTTGTAGGAAACTCGAGACGAGAGAAAAGTCCTCCGACAGTTTACCCAAACCAAGGAGGTTATTGTTTTCACCCCTGTTCAGTTCTTCTTTGGTTTGTTTGTTTGTTTGTGTGTTTGTTTGTCAGCAACATTGCACAAAAACAACAGATCGCATTTCCACGAACTTGGTGGAAGGAAGTGGTTCAAGGGGAAGAACTCATGAAAGTTTGGTTTGGATCCAGGAATTATTTCCCACAGAATAATTCCACAATGAGGTAAATGATGTCTGTGTGTGCAAACCAGATTCAGTCCGGTTTCACACTGATGTTGTACAGTGCGATTCTGGTTTCACTCAGTTTTACCTTCAGTAAAAGCTGCAACAGCATTACGACCTTTATAAGAAGATAAAATTAATAAAATGACTCTGTGGATCTTCTCTTAAGTTTCTGCAGGCGAATGATTTGTCACGATCGTGATGACTCCCCGACCTTTTGTGTCCTGCGCCGCCCTCAGGAAAAAGAATCTAAATAAGAAGGATGTTAAAAAATACCAAAGACACACACACACACACACACACACACACACACACACACACACACACACACACACACACACACACACACCTCTCTAAGCCGTGTGAGCATAGAATTTGGAGACATTCAGCAGAAATTGGGAAACAGGATTTATTTTGCAGATGACGATGAGCAGGAGTTTACCTGCTTTGTGTGTCAGTGTGAACACACACATGTTGGTTTACACAACTTTGTCTTCACTTCATCAACTACAGTTGATCTTCTGCAAATATTACCAGGAGATGGTTCTGTCTCTGTGTGTGTGTGTGTGTGTGTGTGTGTGTGTGTGTGTGTGTGTGTGTGTGTGTGTGTGTGTGTGTTTGTGTGTGTGTGTATCATGGTGTCTATCGATCACAGCACTGTACATCCTCTTATGTTCCAGTCGGACTGCTGGTCCATCCACCACACACACACACACACACACACACACACACACACACACACACACACACACACACACACACACACACATTGCCAGCTGCTCCTTCGTGGTCCCAGGGTACCTGACCCATATGCCTCCCTCGCCACATGGCCACAAACACACACATGTTTAAATGAATGTAAAATACATACATGCACGACAGTACACACACACACACACACACACACACACACATCATACAACCTGCTGCAGGTTTGTAGTGTTCAGGCTCAGACATGAGTCCGTGCCTCCTTCAGTCACATGCATGTTTAAGGAACTGTGTACGCATCCATGGATGCACACACTGTTTCCACATGTGTGTGCATGTTTGTGTGTGTGTGTGTGTGTGTGGCTCAGTAGTACTTTATCTGCTGTAGTAAAGTCGGCGGTTCGATCCCCGGCTCCTCCAATGTGCATGTCGAAGTGTACCGATGGTGTGAGTGGATGTGGAACACTTTCCTCACACTAACCTGATCCACGCTCTCAGGCAGTGAAGACTATCTGACTCACAGAGGGATCCGATGACATCACCACGTGACGGACATTGATTTAGTTTTTCATAGAAAATCACATTAATCGACATGAACATGTTTAAAATACTTTTACTTTGTTAAAAGAACAAACCTGGTTAAACAGAGGATTCTCCGTGAGGGGCTGATGAAGCCTGCTGGCCTCTTCTTCTGCAGCAGCTGAGGCTCATGGGTAGTGTAGTCTGAAGAGCTAACACCAACTCCTCACTTCTGTCCTGAAGAAATGAAACTGGAGCTCACAGAGAGGACACACACACACACACACACACACACACAGACACACAGACACACAGACACACACACACACACACACACACACACACACACACACACACACACACACGTGCACATAAATGACCCACTGGCCTGGCAAGTGAAAACACACATTCAGAGGTAAATGTAATATGACAATGAAACTGAACACACACACACACACACACACACACACACACACACACACTGCTGTAACAACAAAGGACTAAACTTTATTTTGGAGTCGCTCTGAGCTTCAGGGACGACGACAAAGGTGTAGATGTCCACACACACACACACAGACACACAGACACACACACACACACACACACACACACGTCTTCAGAGCAGGGCTGGTAATCCAATATGAAGCAGGTTTGTGTTTCTGACACTGTGGCCTCAAATCAGCTGTGACAGGACGACCGCCGCTCGCGCCCTCGCAGCCTGAGGCGCCGCCACATGTGTGTGTGAACGTGTTTGTGTGTGTCACCGTGCCAACCAGTCCAGCCACCACGTTGTGCTAACACCGAGCTGAGCTCTGTCTCTTTGTTTGCTCACTGACCGTGTGCTTGTGACTCTGTTTACATGTGTGTGTTTGTTTTGGTGTGTGTACTGATTTGAGTACATACACACTATGTGCATTTTTATTTGTGCATTTTATTTGTCTGATGATTGTTTGGTGCTAGATGCAAATTTCAAATTCTTCTATGTTGAGGTGGACCTGTGTGAATGGAGCCTTCAGAGAAGTAGAAGGTGTGAGGATGAAATGACGTGTTGATTCCACTCCAGAGGAGACTGAGAAGAAGAAGAATATTGAAAAAGGAAGGAGGAGGATGTTCTGTCGTTATGTCCTCTGGAGCGTTTTGGGTTTTTCTGTGTGATGTTCAGGGAGGAGGAGGAAGAGGAGGAGGAAGAGGAGGAGGAAGAGGAGGATTTCAATGTGGCTGCCAGGCTGGAGAGTGTTTTGCTGAAGATATGTGGCAGCCATTTTGTTTTTAGTTGTTTTTTTTTGCCTTAAGGGAAGCGATGGTTAAATGTTGGACATGGACACACACACACACACACACACACACACACACACACACACACACACACACACACACACACACACACACACCGATGGTTGTGCTTTAAAGGAGCAGGATTCTTTAGAATTGTTAGTTTCTTACAATAAAATTTATTCTTGATCAAAAAGTTTTCAAAAAGTTTTCAACAAGACATGAATGATTGTACGAATTTTACTTTTGTGTGCAAACTACAGTCGTAATCTGAACCCTGAGAGAAAATGAATCCAGCTCCACCTGAGTCCAACGATCACAGCGTAAAAAAACAAGTCGGTAACAATGTGATCCAAATATCATTTTTTTTTGTCTGAAGCCGTCCCAGGTCCACAGTGAACAGTGAAGTTATAAAATATTTATTTAACAGTAAGTCAGATCGGTCCGTCTCAGGTGTGAGTCCGAGCTGCTGTTGTCGTTAATGGAAACGAAACACAGGCGCGACGGCTTCAGCTAGAATGAAACATTTAAAAAACCTTGATTCGATTCTTCTTTTTCCTGAAACGCACCCTGGGAGTCGCAGCTGACTCACATCCTGACGTCCTGATACATTTAACGACCCTGAACAAACGAGAGGGTCGGACGTGCCACTGAGTCTCCAGTGGAGGCTGCAGGTGTGGGGATGAGAGTCAGACTCTAAAACAAGCAGCAGGAGGTCCGTCATCACCCTGATCCTGCTCTGTTTAATGAGACGTGAAGATGTGCAGGTGTGTGTGTGTGTGTGTGTGAAGAGAAACAGTGCTGATGACAGACGTCCTGCTCTGCAGCTGAAACCCCCCCCCTTGTGAGTGTGAGGATTTACCTTCAGTATCTGTCCACAGACGTTCAGCACTTTCCTGATCATCTCTTGTATTCATCCTCTGGTTTCGAGCGTGAACACGTGCAACAGCGTACGAAGCAGCTCAGTGAATTCCTGCGTGTCGGCCACTGTAAACATCTCGCTCCAGCAGCAGCACGGTGACACTCTGTCAACACGCCCGCCGGAGACTCCGTTTCCCAGAAAGCACTGCTCCGGAGTGACTTCTCGGATAACACAGTAGGTGTCAGGAGATTAAGAGGCGATGACAGGCGGCAGGAAGTGATGGATTGCAGCGGCTCGTCGGGCCGACAGCAGCGGTCTGTGTGGACACTCTGAGACAGACTGAGACTGACTGAGACACACTGAGACACTCTGAGACAGACTGAGACACTCTGAGACAGACTGAGACTGACTGAGACAGACTGAGACACACTGAGACCAACTGAGACAGACTGAGACCGACTGAGACAGACTGAGACACACTGAGACAGACTGAGACACACTGAGACACACTGAGACAGACTGAGACTGACTGAGACACACTGAGACAGACTGAGACAGACTGAGACACACTGAGACACACTGAGACCGACTGAGACAGACTTGTGTTTGATTCCCTCTCCAGTTTATGAGACACGTATTTTAAAAGTCCAACATTTTGTGCACACAACAAGGACATCAGGGTTAAAGTGACACACACACACACACACACACACACACACACACACACACACACACACACACACACACACACACACACCTGACTCAACATGGCTTCTCTCTGAGCCACAACAACGTTTATGAAGTCAAGCTGGACGCAGCCTGGAGTCGGACCCTCCTCACCCACCTCCTGCAGGGCACCTCCTCCTCCTCCTCTTCATCCCCCTCTACTCACCCCACGCTCTTCATCCCACTCTTCCCTCATCGTCCTCTGTACCTTTCTTCTCTTCTTCCTCCTCACCCTCCTCTTTTCTCATTCTTTATATTCTTCTTCCTCTCTTTCTTTTTCTTTGCTCTTATTTGTATTAATCTCTTTTTATCAGTTTCTTTTAATTGTGAATTTTCTTCCACTTATTCATCCCTCTCTTTTCATTCAGCTTCATTCCCTCTTCATCTCTTTTTCCCACTATTCCTCTACTTTCATTCCTTCATATTTCACCCTCTCCCTTCTCCTCCTTCCTCTCCCACTTCATCCTCCTCTTCATTCCCTCATCATCCCCCGCTCCTCGCCCCTCGCCCCCCCGCCCCTCCCATCCTCTTCCCCGTCGCTCCTTTCTTCTTCTTCTAACAACAAACATGGTCTGCTTCAGATTTAGCGACTGTCTGCTGCTTTCACCTCCTACTGCTGTGCACACACACACACACACACACCCACACACACACACACACACACACACACACACACACACACACACACACACACACACACACACACTCCTGAGGTCACAGGTCAGAGATCATGATTCAAAGGAGTGTACGTCTGCTTTGATCAACACACGAGTGTTTGTAAAGGTGGAATCTGTCTTTCTTGCTTCTTATAGTTTTATGACACAGTTATATCTGGGCGTCGAGATGACATTTGCTTTTTAATAAAACTGACGCTGCTTCCATATTGTCCACATTTCGGATACTACAAGCCCCAGCATGCACTGCAAAGTCCTGTGCTATCAACGTAGCAAAAAGCCTGCGTGCAGTTAGCATTAGCACAGTTATTAGCAAGCTAGCTTGTTAGCAAGTCAAATCAACCTGCAGTGTTCTGATGTTTTACTTATTAATTAGTATTATTATTTATATTTTCACCACATTACTGGTTTAACATAGAAATATATGTTTTATGTGATGTCATGTGATCACAATGCCCCACATTTTATAATAAACTCCACTTCTACCGACTAGTCTGACACGCCCCCTCACTAAGTCAGTTAAAGTGACGGCGGCGGCCGACATTTCCTACACGTGCTGGAAGCAGTTGACCAATCACAACAGAGTGAACCAGCCGACCAATCAGAGCAGACTGGGCTTCATCAGGAGGGGGGTCTTAAAGAGACAGGAGCTTAAACCAAGTGTTTGAGACAGAGGCTGAAAAGAGGAGCTGCAGCTATTGGACAGTCTGAGGAACGTGATTCTGGATATTAGAGCATGAAAACATTTTACAGTCATAAGACTAATTAAACCACCTGAATGTGAACAGACCCTGTCTCCTTTAAGTGTAAGTGTCAGGCTCCAACTCAAACAGCTCATGGTACAACTGTTAAAAAACCAAGAAGCCTTAAAAACTGTTTTATGCTCAAATATTTACGCCTTAAGTTACGTGACTTGAGTGATTCTGTATCGAGGAAAAAAAGGCAGTCGAGCTGTAGTAGGTGCAGTGTCTCAAAGTAATGGGGGGGGGGGGGGGGGTGACTTGGTCTTCTCACAGCTGTTGGTTGTATTTAAGTATTTTATTCTTCCCGTCTTTTTATTCACTTTTTCACTTCTTCCTCCATCTCAGTGCGACTGTGCTCATTTCTTTCTCTTCTCCTCTATCTCCAGTCGTCTCTGCCCTCATTCTCTCTCTCTCTCCATCCTGCGTTGCTCGATGCCTCGGGTGTATCCTGAGATGTGTGGGGGCCAAATGCAGGGTTGTGTGTGTGTGTGTGTGTGTGTGTGTGTGTGTGTGTGTGTGTGTGTGTGTGTGTGTGTGTGTGTGTGTGTGTGTGTGTGTGTGTGCCAGCTGGCAGTGTGTTCAGAGCTGGTGGAATGTACCGAGGGGCTTCACAGCCTGCGACTGGGAGAGATAAGGCACCGGGCAATCACACACACACGCCAACACACACACACACACAAGCAAACAGAAGATGCTGCCAAAGACAGTTCCAAGTGCACAAACATGCACACGTTCAGTAAGTGTATGCACACACACACACACACGCAGCTGATCTCTCTGACACACTCACACATCAGCTCGGATCAGTCGGTCGTTCTGTAACAGGATAGAAAAAGAAACTATTTTCTAAGGTTGTTTCAGGGAAGAGAAAAATGAATGAATCTGAAGAAATCTGACCTGAAATTCAGATCATTCATATAATTGTTAAACCGACGTGTTGAAGAGCAAGAGACTTTTTATTTGATCAGACGTTTCATTGCTCTGTTCAACCACAGACAGAATGGAAAGATTGACAGCTAGTACGTCCAGTGGTTGCAGGTGGCAGGTGCAGGTGGGCGTGTCCTCGAGCTCTCGGTCAGACCCCACCCCCACCCCCCCCCGCTCCTCCAAATATAGTTACTTCTGGTTTTAAAAATGCAAAATGTCAAACTAAAGGCTTCAAAATGCAAAACAAAGCAGCTCACAAACCAATGGGTCACATCCCGATGGTTTGATTCTTGGTTCAAAGCATCAATTTAAACATGAAACTCGGGTGTGAACGAGGATCCACTCGGACTCGATGGATCTAAATCCAGAGCTTTCGCATGAAACCTACAGAGATCAGGACTTTAACCTTTTCTCAAACCCTCTTGGATTTGGCCGCTCCGTGACCTTTAATGTGCTCCGGCCCGGGGACATGAATGTTTCTGAGAAGATGGAAAGTGTTTGATTTTAACGTGTCTGTGACCTCTCATCCTGCTCCCGCCCGAAGGTCACAGCTTCCACAGGCGAGAGAGACTGAACTCGAACATCTAACAACAGTTAGAAATGAAGCTCAGAGCCTCATTTTAAAAATATACATGCTACATGTGCTGCTATGGGTACAGTAAAGTTTAAAAAGCAGAGGGACTTTAAATGAATATTTCTCTACGTTAGTTTTATTTTGATCACAGAATTAATATTTTTTAAAAGAAGAAAGAGTCACAGCAGCAGCTCGGCACAGCGACACTCTGCTAACAACCAATTTGTCTCCATAAAGCTCAAAGATCAGAAGAAAGAGAGCAGAGATTTTAAAAAAGCCGATTTTGCTCTAATCAGGACAGGAAGCGTCGCCGTGGCTACACTAACGACTTCCTGCTTCATTAATTGGAAAGTAAACGAGCGGTGGAGGAAGAGAGCTGCTGTACACGTCTTTTCTTCTATTCCTTCATCTCTTTATTCATGTTCTCCCTTTATCCCTCAATCTTTCTTTCATTCCTCCTCCTCCTCTCTCCATCCCTTTAATAATCAGTCTTCTATCCCTCCATCTCTCTTCATCTGTCTTTCTTCCATCCCATCACCTCTTTCCATACCTCCGTCTGTCTTCACCCCATCTTTCTTCTATCTCTCCATTTCCCTTAATCTTTCTTCATTCGCTTCAACTCTTTTATTCCATGTTGTCTCCATCTCTTCCTCGTCGTCTTTTTCACACATTTTCATCTTGGTTCAGTTTTCACATTTTCTTTTACCCATCCATCTCTTCCATTTTTCCATCTGTCCATCCTACACTGCTCTCCATCTCTGTGAATCCATCCATCCTCTCTTTCACCCCCTTCTCCCTGTCTCCTCCGTCCATCTACATCTTTATTTTACCACCTCACATTCCATCCATCTTTCCATCCCTCCTAACTTTCACCCCACATCCTTCCGTGCACTCTTTCTCATCATCTTTTCATTTCTTCACCTTCTTTTTTTCACTACATCTGTCCTGTCCTCCATTTCTCCTCACATAGCTCCATCTATCCTCTGCTTCCTCCGTGCTAACAGGATTAGCTTTGCCTCTTAACGAAGCGGAGGAAATAATTAGTCCCGTCACTGATAACATTTCCACGCCTCATTAGACGGCCACAAGTTCTTCTTCTTCTTCTTCTTTTGCTCTGTCTGTCTGTCCTCTCCTCCCTCCCTCCCTCCGTCCTCCCTCCATCCGTCATCCCTCCATCCTCCCTCTGTCATCCCTCTGTCCTCCCTCCATCCTCCCTCCCTCCCTCCCTACCTTCCCCCTCCTCCGTCCCTCCCTCCCCTCCCTCCTCCCTCCCTCCCTCCGTCCTCCCCCATCCTCCCTCCATCCTCCCTCTGTCCTCCCTCCATCATCCCTCCATCATCCCTCCATCTTCCCTCTGAAACGAGAAGACAAGTCATCCTTATTGTAATAGAACATTTAATCAAACCAAAATTTTAATTATAGAAAGCGTATATATAATCAAAAGAAGGGACAAGAATGTTCACGATGAATAAGCTATTTAAAGGTGACATTTTAAAATATTTGTGATTGCTGCTAACATTAGCATTAGCAGCTGTTAACTCACGAGTTTAGTTTAGCATCAAACGAATCAAACAAATATTTATACTGCAGAGGTCAGAGGGTTTCCTCTGACGCTCAGATCACTGCATCTCTGTGGTGATGAACATTATTAAAAAGTAATTGAGAATTAAGTAACATATCGCCCCCATCTTCATCCATGAAGATGATCAGGGTGTAGAACACGAGTCCAGCCGCTGATGATAAAAGTAAATTATATCGTGAGAGACACAGAAGCGACTGTCGGACTGACAGTTGTTCTTCTTCATCACTTTGCAACGGATCAAATTCAAACATGAAAACAGGCCGTTAAACAAAGTGGTTAGAAGACTCGTCATCATTTCATGTGTAAATGAAGCTTTCTAATTACTCAGAGCTCAATGAGACTCCACTGGAGCGATTAACAACGATTAAAACCTTCGTTCAGCTTCACCACTGATCAGACAACGTGTGTGTGTGTGTGTGTGTGTGTGTGTGTGTGTGTGTGTGTGTGTGTGTGTGTGTGTGTGTGTGTGTGTGTGTGTGTGTGTGTGTGTGTGTGTGTGTGTGTGTGTGTGTGTGTGTGTGTGTGTGTGTGTGTGTGTGTGTCTCTCGCTCGTGCCCTCCTTTGAACCCTCCCATAATTGCTGTCAATCAAACCCACAAACAAACACAAAGGCTGCGCTGCCGCTCGCCTCTGAGGACCCACAACAACCAAAAACCCCAACGCACCCACCGATCGGGCGGAGGAGCGACACCTCGGCCTCTGTGAGACAAAGGCCGCGACACTCTGAGAGGGGAGGGCGCCTGTCGCAGCCCCTGAATAGACTCATTGTCCCGCTCTTTAGCCATCGTTGTCAGCTTAATTGGCCCCTCCAGCAGCGAGGTGGAGATCTCCTTCTGCATCGAGGGCCCGGCTGAACGCCGCGGTGCTTAAAGGGCAGAGACAAAGCAGCTGAGAGGTGGAGGGGAGCGTGTTTACTGCACACAGACGTGATGGGTTTATATCCGAGGCCTGAGAGGTCCGAGGCATGAAATTAAAATAGATTATAAATGATTAAAATCACTTATGCTTGGAGATGAGATGCTTTGATATTAAAATCAACGATTAACGATGGATCAGCTTTAAGAGTTGATTTTAACTTGAGTTGTTTCATTTAAAGGAGAAACTGGACGATTTCACCTTATCACAGGTTCATTTGTGTGTTAAACACGTCCTTATTTCATATTTATCATATTTACATTTATATATAAACAAGATACAGATTTTAGATCTACTTGTTGAACTTTGTGTTGATCACTCACAGGTCGTCTGTGGCTGCACGTTGGCTCGTCGCCGTTCAAATTAGTAGAAAGAGAAAACCTCGGCTAAACTCTGGTTAAACCAATCATCACTTTGGTTAAACTGTTAATCTAATAGTTTTATGAGCAGATGAGCATCGTACGATCTGCAGGACTAAATCCAAGCAGATGTCTGTCTGGTTAATCCAGTGGGAGGTTAATCCCAGTGTTTGGGAGACATGACACCTGTCCATCAACAGACGGACGTGAAGACGAGTGAGTGAGACACCGTGGTTGAATCCAGCAGATAAACCTGCTGCGTGTCTGTCTGTGTTCATATCAACGGGATTACATGAACAGCACCAGATTATTTCTGCCTCAGCTGTTGAGCAGCAGCTGTGACTGAGCACCAGACTCCACATGATCCGTGTACGTCTGTAAATAAACATCCAGCACGTCGCTGTGTGACGTCTGCAGTCAGAACGCACACGAATAAATCTGCTGCTTCTCCGGAGTTTTCCTGCACGAGAACAGGAAAATGAACGTGTATATGATCGCAGGTATATTTAAACTCGGAATAAAAACAATTTCGATTATAACAAAGGTCTAATATAAAGGAGAGTTTCAAACCACAACCGTCACTCAGTCTGTAAACTTCACAAAAGAAGGAAATCAGTACAACAGCTGTTTGTGGTCGACTGAGTTGTTCAATAACAGAAGTCACAGAAACGCCTGAAGAGACGGAACCTGACGACAGTTCCTCTCTTCGTTTCTCCAGCATCAGTACACAGAACCCCCCCCCCCCCCCCCTCGTTGTTTCCCCTCCACAGTGTCGTCCTTTAACCCCACCTGCCAATCACATCTTAGGAGGAGGAGGGGGCGGGGCCTCGGAGGTGGGAAACAAGAGGCCCCGGGTCCCCAGAGGTGAAGGATCTCAACGGCCGGGGCTTGTTGTGTGTGTGTGTGTGTGTGTGTGTGTGTGTGTGTGTGTGTGTGTGTGTGTGTGTGTGTGTGTGTGTGTGTTTATTGACATGACAGAGGCCATAAACACTGTTTGTCATGCCCTCAATACCCCTTTTTAAACATGAGCGCACACACACACACACACACACACAAAAACCTCGAGCTTAATTGCTCTCCACGTAAAATACAGTATTATTATTATTATTGTTGACATGAGATATTATTTGACCCACATTGCCCTTTAGGAATTGAACCCTCAACCCCAGTCGTCTCCACATAATCTCCTCATTTTACCTCCTGGTGTGACACTGTTTGGCTTTTGGCCCTTGACCGGTTGATTGACACTTCGTGGGCGGGGCTTTGGCTGCCCTGTGACCTATAGCAGAGCGCAGTGTGTGTCAGGCTGGATGATTGACAGCTGTCAGAGCAGCAGGTGTCTCTTCTGTTACGAACATGTAACTTTCTGCCACTAGGGGTCTCTGTTTAACATCAATAGAGTTTGGTGGTGAAGGGATCATGGGAGTTGTTGTCTTTGCAGTCGGTTTCTCTTCGTATCGATGGAGAAGGAAGCAGGTTGTTTTAAATACATAACTTATTATGTTTCATATCGAGCACCGGGTCAGACCAACGGACCTGGGACTGAACGGAAGGTTCGTACAGATGAGTTGAAGTTAGCGTCACACGCTTCGACTCGTGTTTCTTGCGTAACCCAGATTTACTTCCTGTTTCGTAATTTAGAAGAGAAAATATTTCTCTCCGTCTCACATTCAACAAAGATCTGCATGTACCTTCACATTTTAATTGCGTTTCCCTGACAACCCTGTGTTCAGGCCTGTTTCACTTTGTGCCGATCCCCCTTTGGGTGTTCACACACACACACACACACACACACACACACACACACACACACACACACACACACACACACACACACACACACACACACACTATTCCCTGGCAGTTTAATTAAACCCATTAAAAGCCTTGTAGGCGCTGGGCGGCTGGAATCAATCCTCACCTGAGCGGCTGCTGACTAATTGTTCCGTTAGCGGAGGGTTAGCGGACAGATCAAAGGCTTCTGCAGCGTAATTAGCAGAAGAGAGAGAGAGAGAAACGGAGAGAGCAAATTAATGAGAAACAAAGGATGCTGGGAGTTTTCTCACTAAACCTTCAATTAAAAAAAAAGACGGATTGAGGAAGGATCTTTTTTATTAGTGCCGTAAACCAAGGAGTCTTCATGTTACAGCAAAATAACACTACGTGTCCCATCAGCCCCCCCCCCCACACCTGTTTGTTATTTACAGAGGAAGCAGAGGAGAAAACACAGTGAATATAAGAGTTTTAAAATCCAAGAGGATGATGGGTCACGGGAAACATGGGGAGTAGAAAGAGGGAAGGATGGAAACGAGGGAAGGACACAAGGAGAACAAACTGGAGGAGGAGGGAGGAAAGAGAAGAGAGAATAATTAACAACACTGTAAAATGGGGAGGTGAAAGGAGGAAGAAGGAATGGATGGAGATGAAAACGCAGAACTCTGAGGAGGAAGAGGAGATAATGAGATAATATGATGAAATGATGAGAAGGAAGATGAGCAGAAAGAGAACTAAAGGAGGAACCTCATGAAAAATGAGTAAAGAGAAAAGGAGAGGACGGAGGTGGAGGAGGAAGAGTAGGAGGAGAAAATCAAAACCAAAGAGATGAAGTGAGGAGGAGAGAAGAAGGGATTAAAGGAAGAATTCAAGATAGAGAGAGAGAAACAAAATTAGATGAAGAGAAGAACTAAGAAAAGAAGTGTGTGTGTGTGTGTGTGTGTGTGTGTGTGTGTGTGTGTGTGTGTGTGTGTGTGTGTGTGTGTGTGTGTGTGTGTGTGTGTGTGTGTGTGTGTGTGTGTGTGTGTGTGTGTGTGTGTGTGTGTGTTTTATACATCACAGCCTCAAGTGTTGCTGCAACTTTTAGCCTGGATGTCCGTCCGGCCTCGATTACAGCAGAGCCCGGCAGGCTTGCATCACACACACACACACACACACACACACACACACACACACACACACAC
>NC_047166.1:1100961-1118461 GCF_009819705.1 Hippoglossus hippoglossus | reverse complement strand
CATTCAGTTGAAAAGTTGAATATGCCCTGTCTGTCTGTCTGTGTGTGTGTGTGTGTCTGTGTGTCTGTGTGTCTGTGTCTGTGTGTGTGTCTGTGTCTGTGTGTGTGTGTGTGTTCATGCAGTGGATCAGGGGGGTTTGTTTAGACCTGTTTTCTTTTACTCAGCATATTCTGTGTCCAGGAAATCAACATGAACTCTTGTTTCTATCTATTTTTATATCCTTGATTTGCAACTTTACGTCCACACGACATGTTTTTGTCTGAAATCGACTCTGCTCCAGATTCTCCTGACGTCCACAGAACTCTGGACCTTCAGAGCCGCTAAAACTAAGACGTTTGGAAACGCTGCTGGTTTTAGTTTGAAAACTCTGGGGCTGTGTTTTATTCTGGAGGAGCAGAAACTGAGATGCTTGGAAACGATGATGAAGACACTGGGTGATTTCAGTAACGACATCGTCTTCATCAGCCTGAGCTTCCAGAGTAGAACAACACGGAGAATCAATTACAAGTGTCACGGACCCTGTTGTGTTCGCTAACAGCTGCTGTTCAGCTCCATTCTGTGTTTGACTTCTTACCGGTGCTGCTTCTCGTTTGTAGCTGAGCTCTTTCTGAGTAACCAGACGCTTCCTGTCCACATGCTCACGCCCAGTGGGTGGTTACGTGATATGCATTTTCAGGACAGGGATTCAAACCGATACAGAGCCGAGACCCAGAGATCGTTTCAGTGACAAACGGAGGAAGCCTGAGTCGGCTGTATTCCAGAGTGAACGTACTCGTCGGACTTTTCCAGACTCAGTCCTGAACGTCTCTTATCTTTTGAACCAGGCTGTTGATACAAGGTTCCACTTTTTAAAAAGGTTCTACAAAAGGAAACGTGTTTATAAAAACGTCACAAAGTGAACGTTCATTCTGGAACGTTTGTCTTTTTTTTAAAGAGAAAGCTGCAGTCACACATCAGAGGAATCACACTGGTTACACACACACACACCAATCCAACCAGTTCACACACAAACATGCAAACACATCAAAGCACATGCAGTGGATTAGCACACACACATACACACACAGAGCTACACACTCATATTAAAGTCGCCGCAGTGCAGTTCTCTGCCTGTGTTGATTATTCTGTCACTCCACATGATGGTGAGAGATAATAGATTTACACACACACACACACACACACACACACACACACACACACACACACACACACACACACACACACACACACACACACACACACACAAACACACACACACACACACACACACACACACACACACACACACACACACACACACATCTTGTAGTCACAGTGAGGAAATCCCATCACATGTTGAAAGCTCAAACATCAGACACTAACACTCACACTCCGTCAGAACTGCTGAGGGTTTGTCACAGCGAGAGCCGGGCTACACACACACACACACACACACGCACGCACGCACACTAAACACACACTAAACACACACTAAACACAGGGTGCTACACTGAAACACACAGTTACCCAGATGTGCGGCCTGTGGCTCCACAGCTGCACTCCGTCGAGTCCCTGGAGCGGAGTGGGAGCTGTCAATCACTCAGGAGCTATTTACAGACCCCGCCCACCTGGTGACATCCTCCTGGGCTGAGGATGAAACATTTATTTTGAAAGAACATGAAATTATAACATGAAACACACACACACTCGCAGTGACCATGTCAGACACACAGATACAGCCGAGCAGACGCACACATCACACTCCCACCGTCAGCGTCGGAGTTTCTCCATCAATAATCAACGAAGCGCCGCATTAAACTTTCACCGCTTTATTTTTTAATGGCTGACAAAAGTCGTCAGATATTCATAATTCAGACGACAGCCGCTGTTTCTCACATCACGCGGGATTCTTCTTCTCCAGACGCCGTGACGACACTAAGTCTACAACAGCTGCAGGAGACTCCTCCCATAGCCTGCTAAGCTCCGCCCTCAGAGTCATCAAAACCACACCTCCAGAACTTGCTAAAAAGACAAATGTCTCATCATTAACGTCCTCAGAGTCACTTCCCGAGACTCGACACCCATTTTCCAAACCACCCAAGACCCGTCGAAAAAACTCAATCCCTCCAAGTCTCTGACGGAACTCCTCCCCCTTTTCAAAACTCCCACAAATCCAACTTCCCAAAACTTTCCCAGACTCCACTTGGGAAACCTGCCTTTTTCCTTCAAAACCTGCAGGTGGCACCAAAGCTTTCCAAAGGTCTCCAAGCATGTTACAACTGAAATGTTCTCAAGACCTAGAAAACCAGGACCAGGACCACTTCCCCAAAACAAAGGTTATAATATATTCATCCCAACTGTAACTTATCAGCCTGAAGAATCATGAATCAGCTTCCAACCCTCAACACATCCCAGACCTGCACTAAACTCTGGTCTGGTCTAACCTGGTCTACGTCTGACCTGGTGTGATCCAGTCTGGTTTGGTGGAGCCAGTCTCCTCTGTGCTTGTCTCCTTTTGGTCTAATCTTTTCAACTGCGATCCAGTCTCAGGGGAGTCTGATTTGTCTGGTGTGGACCACTTTGGTCTGACCTGGTCTGCTCATGATGAGCAATCCAGGTCCAGATCAGACCAGATCCACCAAATCTGAGTCAGTTAAGCCGGATGTTCCAGACGTCCGTCTCCCCAGCCAGGCTTTCCAGCTCCTCCCGGGGAGTCCGAGGCGTTCCCAGGCCAGATGGGACATGTCGTCCCTCCAGCGAGTTCTGGGTCTACCAGTTAGGCGTTCCCAGTTTGCCTCCTGATAAGGTTCTCAGACCACCTCAACCGGCTGCTTTTGATATGAAGGAGCAGCGACTCCATTCCGTCTCTATGGCTGAGTCCAGACACCTGCTGGAGACAACTAGGGTCAGGACACAGAGCGCTTTGCTCCGTCTTCATCACGATGGTCTGGTACAACGTCTGTTTTCCTGCTGATACTGTCTTCCTGTCCATCTCCTTCCTTTGACTCTCAAACTCCTTAACCCTAGATTCTCTGGTCCGGTCAAGTCCAGCCCCATGTGGTCTCGTCTAATCTTGGTCTAATCCCATCAGGTCCATCTAGTCTGATCTTTTCTGTTCTCGTCTAATCTGGTTTGGTCGTTGTCTCCTGCTCTAGTTTCTTGTCTTTTATTCCTTCTCTCCCTCTGTTCTCTCTTTTCTCGATTGTCCAGGTCACTTTCACAGATTTCCACCCTGAGACACAGAAGTACTTTCTTTTCAGCAGTTTCTTTTGCATCCTTTCATGTTTCCTCCCTTTCTTGTCGTCTTTTCATCTTCTGGGGTAAGACTTGCAGAACCAATCTGACCGACTCACACACACACACACACACACACACACACACACACACACACACACACACACACACACACACACACACACACACACACACACACACCCCGTCTCCTCCTCCAAGCAGATTAAAACAAACACTACGAGTTATCAGTAAATCCTGTTCGACCCGTCCAATTGCTCCACTTCCCATGATGCCTTCTTCTACCCCCCCCCCCCACCCAGCCAATCGAGAGGGGAGACCCGACCGGGGAATTCATCGGACTGTTTGATTTTAGCCGCTGGTCCTGTCTTTCCTCGGCGTTCTCCATCTTTTCCGTCTTTCTTGTTTGACTTTTCTTGTCATTTTTCGTTCTTTCCCTTGATCTCCCCCCCCCTCTCCCCCGGTGTCATTGATCAGCCCTGCAGTCGAGTCAATAGGAATCCAGCCCTTGGATCTACTGTGTCTGTATGGGATGAACTTGGGGCTGGGGAGGCTCCTGAACGCAGCACCGGGGCCCCGCAGGGCTCTTGTATTCCCTTCCGTGGGAAACGAGGATCCTCGCTGCCAAACGGAGCGAAGCGGCTCCTCGCTTCGCTGAGAACCGAACAACGGCGGCTGATGCAATGATGTCATCAGTTTGCTTTGTGGACACAGTGGCCATATTTAATTTATGTCACTCTAAAGTCTCATATATTCCCATTTCTTTATCTTCCAGCCTCCAGCTTGTGTCATTACAGCAGCTGGAGTATTAATACATTCTCACTTTATCACATTCGGCTTCAGGCAAAAAAAAACATACATTATATCCAGATTAATATTTATATGGTTTGTAATCTGTTATATTATAATAACACAACTTCCCACAGACGTTTCTAACAGTAACACAAAGAACATCCTGGTCTGGTCCAGTCTCGTTTGGCTTAGTCTCATTTTTGTAGTTTGTTTCTTCTTCTCTTCTTTTTCTCCATTTTCCCTTTTCCATCTTCGTCTTTCTTCATCCTCCTCCTCATCCTCCTCCTCCTCCTCCACTCTGACCACAGAATCAGACCCTAATTGAGTTTTCATGTATCCGTTCGCTGCCTCCACTCACTCCTGAGAGTCCAGAGGTCGTCCTGGTCTCCAGCAGCGCTTCGAGACGATGTTAGTGGTCAGAGAGGAGCAGCTACACAGCATCCCCCCCCCCCCCCCCCCCGGTCCTCTAAGACGGGACTGCAGCTTGTTCTTCATGCTGCAGCCACAAAGGCCAAAGAGGCTTCATAGCTCTCCTCTCCGCCACATAGATGCAGTGTAGAAGCTGAGAAACATCAACTTATCTGAGGCGTAAATTAAGTTTGTTCTGTATGTGGGAGAAGAAGTTATAAAAACAGGGTTTGTTCAGCCGGAGTCTTCTGATGTCATCATGTTTGTTTGTCTGCAGAATGACGCAAAAGCTACAAAATGGTTTTCCATGAATCTTGTAGAGACGAGAAGTCTTGGATCTGGACAACTGAGCGGTTCAGTGTCTCTGAGGCAGAACCAGACCTGAAGGTTTATCAGGATCTGTTTTTATCGATAAACTGAGAAACGTCCTGAGACAAACGCTCATGTGACTGATCTCAGTGAATCTTGTGTGAGTGCAAACTATTTGCTGAATCAGCTGGTGACCAGTTCCGTCACATTATGGAACAGTGAAGGGAAAATGAAATGTGTTGTCAGAACGGGAAGAGGTGAAGAATACAAAAAAATCAATTCTTCTTTCCCGAATGTCTGATTAGTCGTAATAACTCTATTTACTGTGTGTGTGTTTGTGTTGTGTTCCTCTGAACAGGCACATTCAGGCGTTGATTATCATTTTCTTGTCGTTTATTATTCTCATAATTATCTGCCTTGTTATCGTCGCCTTAAACTCATCTCTCTCTCTCTCTCTCTCTCTCTCTCTCTCTCTCTCTCTCTCTCTTTCATCCCTCTCTCTCTTCATCAGCAGGGGAAAATGGGGCTTAATTAACTGTGTGCCTGCAGGACTTTGGCTTTCTGTGTGTGTGTGTGTGTGTGTGTGTGTGTGTGTGTGTGTGTGTGTGTGTGTGTGTGTGTGTGTGTGTGTGTGTGTGTGTGTGTGTGTGTGTGTGTGTGTGTGTGTGTGTGTGTGTGTGTGTGTGTGTGTGTGCACAGAGGTAAAGTAGGCCAGTCTATAAGGTGGTTAATTAGGATGCAGCAGGCCTCTGTCCGCTGGCTCCCAGGGACCAGATGGAGAGCCTGGTTCACAAACAGAGGAGGGTTTGTCCGACGATATTTTCGACTGCGACACGAGAACCCAGACGTCAGTGGTTTCTCCTCCGCTCCGTAACGCGACCGCCACTCGCTTCTCTCTGGGATGTTTGCACTTCATTTGCGTGTGTGCTGAACTATGAGTTTATTTTTATTTTTCGCTACATCAGCACTGACGCAGACGGACAATTCCATACACACTTAAATAGACACGTCCCACACATGCACATGAGCAAACACGATCTCAGACAGAATGAAGATGTTATTGTTTAATATTTTGAATTAATTAGCCGAAAAGTTTTTGCAACAAACCTTAAATTGGCTCTTTAACAAGTTACTCCACTATTCCTCTGAGTCAGCATCGTCCTCTAGTGGTCGTACAAATCGTGACTCAGCACAACATTGGACTGTTCATTCCTCATTTCCTGCTGACTCACCGTCCACGCTGCAGGAAGGTGATTGGCTCCTGACCTCGAGGCTGGAGATGGATTGTTTTTAACTCTGCATCCCTTTGCGGCGCCTGTTGTACATTTCAAAGCTACACACATACGCACAATGCAGTATGCATATCAGCAGAAGGGGGCAGTGTGGAGGCTGCTAATGAGCTGGTGGCCGAGGACTTTTAATAATTGTTCTTCTTATTAATCATTTGTGTCCCTATGAAGAGCTTTGGTTTTAAAAATTATCCGTGTAAATGTTATATTAAACTCTTTAAGATGCTGTTGATGTATCAAACACATTCAGATACACACACACATGCACATGCACATGCACATGCACACATGCACACGCACACAATCAGAGTGCTTTCACATGTCACAGAGATTTAACATCGCCACGGCAACTGGTCCCATGAGAACACCTGCACCCTGAGAGTCACCACGGAGATGCAGCCCACACTGTCAATCAGACACACACACACACACACACACACACACACACACACACACACACACACACTTAAACGCCTGTGCTATGACAGGCAAGTGCACATCCATCAGAGTGTGTGTTTGTGTGTTGACAAAGGTAACACATCACTCTGATCTTCCTCCACTACCAGCACAGCTGTGTGTGTGTGTGTGTGTTTGTGTGTGTGTGTGTGTGTGTGTGTGTGTGTGTGTGTGTGTGTGTGTGTGTGTGTGTGTGTGTGTGTGTGTGTGTGTGTGTGTGTGTGTGCGCACTCACCTGGCTTGAGTTGAAGGTTTCTGTTACAGTTTGGTGATAAATGGGCAAAATTTTTGTATGATGTAAAATGTCCACATGACGTCATGTCCGGCCTCCTGCTGCTCTACAGGCTCCGCCTCCTGCTGCTCTACAGGCTCCGCCCCTCGCCTGGATGTTCCCACATGTTCCTGTTTGAACGAGTCGGACCCGACAATTATCATTTTCCAGAGATAATATCTGATAATATCTGAAGGCAGCTCGTTTGCCCTCACATCTGACTTCTGTTAATTGAAGTTGTCACAGTTAATTCTGGGAGTTTGTTGCATTTTATTTGTTTTTCTTTGTGATCTATTTTTCACCGACAGTTCATTTTACCATCCTCACGTGCAAACCCTCTGTCGACATTAAGGAGCGCGGCGTCTGTCTGAGTCTGTTGGACTTGTCGTTTTGTGTCTGACATCGTTTCTTCTCATCTCTTCTTTGGTTTTGTTATCAGGATCTGTTTTTATCTATAAACTGAGAAACGTCCTGAGACAAACGCTCATGTGACTGATCTCAGTGAATCTTGTGTGAGTGCAAACTATTTGCTGAATCAGCTGGTGACCAGTTCCGTCACATTATGGAACAGTGAAGGGAAAATGAAATGTGTTGTCAGAACGGGAAGAGGTGAAGAATACAAAAAAATCAATTCTTCTTTCCCGAATGTCTGATTAGTCGTAATAACTCTATTTACTGTGTGTGTGTTTGTGTTGTGTTCCTCTGAACAGGCACATTCAGGCGTTGATTATCATTTTCTTGTCGTTTATTATTCTCATAATTATCTGCCTTGTTATCGTCGCCTTAAACTCATCTCTCTCTCTCTCTCTCTCTCTCTCTCTCTCTCTCTCTCTCTCTCTCTCTCTCGCTCCCCTCCATCCTTTTACCCCTCTCTCTTTCTCATCTCTTCTTTGGTTTTGTTGGATGTTTTTTTTATCTGTGTTTGTCTCTGGCTGCTCTGAAGCAGGTTGTGACAAACCAGTGCATTAAACACTTTATAAATAAACACCACTTGCTCTTTAATCCATTTTAATTGCCGTTATCGGCTGCGTGACAACCTGTGGGTGCGACCACACTCTGATTAAATCCCCTCTTCTGGTTTTCTAACCCTCTTGCGTTCGGCGGTCGGTTTGATATTTCTGAAGTTTGCTGCCGCTTCACGCCGAAGACTTTGAAGTCTGTTAATGAAATTAACAGAAAATTGAGTTTGGTGCAAACAAAGCACAGATCTCCTCTTTGACTCAACTGAGATTCAAATGAATAACCGGCAGCTTTAGAAGGAATCAGCTGCTTTTCACTGGGACTTTTTATCCACTTTTAAACAGGACATGTCAATCTCACACTCCCCGTTCGACTAGTTCAGGACAACACAGTCGTCTCTGCTGGCAGATGAGGCCGGGCTTGTTGTTTTGTCAGTGTGTCGAGGGCTTTATGAAACTTTATTGATATCTGCCAGGAAATGAGGCCACAGCCAAAGCGATTCAGCAGATAAACAGAGGACGAGCACCGTCGACACACAAACAGACCAGAGGGAGCGAGCCCCGCCAACGCTGATCGATTCTCTCCTCATGTAAAGTTACAGTTAAAGTCTAAATTAACGGGTTTCTATGGAAAACCTCTGTCAAGGCAGGACAGGAGGAGAAATGAGCATCACGGCAAACATGAAAGTTGCATAAAATCTACATAGAACAACGTGACAGCAGTTCAGCAGGGACCAGGATGTGTGTGAGAGAGAGAGAGAAGATGACAGCGGGAGGATGGAGGAGAGGGAATTCAGAGGAACTGAGATGATAAAAGAAACAAACATCAGCTCCCTGAGTCCAGATGGGACTTCCTGCATCACAACACTGTTCTTCTTCTCCACACTTGGTCAGACATTTTGTTCGTTTGTGTGTTATCAGGGAAAATCTGAGCACAAGGGCTGAATGTCTGTGATCCTCAGTCTGATGCTGGTTTCAGAGCTGCACTGAGGAGGGGACATGTTCCTCACATGTTCCTCACATGTTCCTCACATGTTCCTCACATGTTCCTCACATGTTCCTCACATGCTCTGCAGGTTCTGTGTGTGAGAACATACAACTCAGAGTCTGTGTCTCTGGACATTTTCTGGACCTTCTCCTGCAGCCTCCTAGTAAAAACTCTGTAAAGTGTCAGAGTGAGTCCATGTTAGAAAACAGCAGGACAAAGAGTGGACGTGTTGACGAGGTTTCTAACACGTGACGGACGTGAAACTGGAAGAATTCAAACATCTCATTTCTGAAGACCTGCAGAGATTCCTGGTTCCTGCAGTGGAACAGAGACAATGAGACCGTTTTGGTTTGAGGCTCCAGAACGAGGCCGAGCGACAACACAATGAAAAAGAGTGAAGACTTTATCAAAGATGTTAAAAACATTAAAACATTAAAACATTAAAACTTTACAAGCTTCCAATAAGAAACACTATTAAACTGATCTGTGAGAAGGACCTGGAAAAGGTTTGGACGGTTTGGACCGAACCATGTGACGATACCAGGAGCTCGGTTCATGATTCTTGATGCCAAATTCAACACCGCAGCAAAAACCAAATGCACAAGAGCCGAGTCACAGCAGAAAGACCCTGAAGGTTCGGTTCACGTTCACCTCAAGTAAAAGAAGTAAAACACAGAAACTGAATAACTTTAAATCTTCCGACACTTCACTCATTTCCTGTGAAACAAACCAGAGGAGATATCGTCTTGCTTGAGAAGACAAAGTCATTCATCCCTGTGTGGAAACGTCTTCCACTCGTCTTCCTCGCTCCGGGCCGACTGCAGCCGGACGCTCCTCTGCTTTAATATGTGTTCAGTGAGACCTGAGCTCAGATCAGCTGTGAGGGGATGTTCCTGAGCAGAGGAGGAGGAGACACTGACCTCGGAGCAGCTGATGGACTCAACACGTCTCCGTGGTAACAGTGATCTTCACTGCGTACTGTATCTGAGCACTGCTTTAATTAAATGTCATTATTCTGGTGTCGGTGACCTTTTCATCAGCCCCCCCCACCCCTCCACCCCCCTTCATCCCGAGGCCGACACATGTGCTGACCGCCGGCGCCGCGGCCCAACGCGTTGATGCTCATCGTGATAATGGGACAGATTTCATCTCACTCCCGTGCGCGGGTCACAGAGCAGCATATGTAAAACAGACAGAAATAGACCTGATTATTCTGGATGTTATGAGCGGAAGAGGCAGAAGATGGAGAGACTTCTTCTCCTTCATCACCTCCTCCTCCTCCTCCTCCTCCTCCTCCTTCATTGTATCAGCCTGTGCTGTTATATCTTGTTCTTTTCAGAAATGCTTTGGCCTCCTATGAATGAACATGAACTTACATGTAAGTTTAAAGGTCTTTGCAGACTCAGTATTTTTTTATAAGAAATATTAAAACCTCACGTTGTGTCAATGAAGGTTTTCAGAACAGGTTTGTTGTGATTTTCAGTCCAACTGGTTCCAGATGTTTGAGCTGTTCAGCATCAACCGAGCACAGATGAGTTTTCTTCTGTTTAATGTTCGGCCTCTTGGAAACGGATCATGAGCAGATCCTTGATCAGAAGATGAAATCTTCAGACACTAGATGATGAATTTAAAACAGACTTAGTGTGTTTTATACAGTTTTTACCGGTCGCAGGTCTCCTGTCTGACACTGCTGTGTTTTACCTCCTCCTCCGTCTCCTCCTCATCCCCCTTTTCTTCTTCTTCTCTCTGAAGTGAAGTTCTCTCTTGTTGGAGCAACAACAACAGCGAGCGCAGCGACGCACCTTCAAACCAAACAAATCCCTCCTCAGAACGACGACTTGAAACAGGACTCAAAAACAGCGTGTGTGTATTTATGTGTGTGTGTGTGTGTGTGTGTGTGTGTGTGTGTGTGTGTGATCTCCTGCTGGGTGGATGTTGACGTGTGATCTTCTGAAAGTTGTGTTGTTTTATTTTGGAGGAGCTGCGTGTTTCCTCTCTTCCTCGCCGTCACTCCTTCAGTCTCGTCTTGTTAAGAGACAACGCGGTGGCGGTTGCACAGAGACGTCACCTCGTCCCCTTTGAGCGAGAGCGACTCGTCTTCGTGCCTCAGTGGGAGCACGTGGCGCTCGCCGAGTCAACAGGCGGCTGCTCACTACAAAGCTCCGACAGCAGCCGGTTACAGTGGAAGATAATAAAACCAAACAGCAACTAAAATACACAAAACAACATTTGTTTCCAGACGTGTTGAAGCCAAACTGAAATAAATACGATTAAAATAAACACGTTGGTTTCCATTGTTAGTTTGGTGTCTCTGCTCGTACGCAGTTCTAGTACAGATTTTATTTACACCAGCGTTTTCTTTTCTCTGTGATGACTTCAGTGAGTCTCATTGGAGAAAAACCTTCTCAGAACTGTTTCACACCTTGTTTGGTGCAAACTTTAAACTTCTCAGTTTAGTCTGAACCTAAATATCCGGTGTGAAAGGTTCCTCAGACCAGTTCAGACCAGTTCAGACCAGAAGAGTTGGTCTGAGTCCGGATCAAACTGAACCATGGTTCGTTAGTTCACATTAGATTAGGATTAAGACGTTTAGGATTAGAAGTTATTAAAAACCAGAGTTTATCTCCAATATTCAGCAGGAAACGTTTAAACATGAAGAATCCTGAACAGAGTTTGGTGGATTTGTTACAGCTGCAGCTCTTCAGGTTCAGGAAGCAGAGGATCATGGGTAATGTCCAGAGGGACGACACATTGATACACTTTGTTTTTTCTACACATGAAAACGACATCATCGCTCAGACGGAGCCCAACAGAGTTATCACCATGTGTGGCTGCAGGGGGCGCTGTTGCTCAGTAACAGTTACACAGTGTTGCTTTAATAAACCTGACGGCAGCAGGACTCAGAAGCGCCACCTGGTGTTAGCCGATGGCACTTTGCACCATCCTGCAATATTAAAAGTCTATTTCTGTAATGTTCCTTTATGAAAAAACAGAAACGTCAGATTTCCATCATATTTTTCATCATTCGAGCTTCGTCTCTTTTTTATCCAGAGTGATTTCATAAACATCCAGAAATATCGGAATGAACATTTACACATTTAATCAAGAGAAGTTGAATTTCTCTGCTGTTTGGTGTTTCTCTGTGTGATGTGTCACTGACATGAGGAGGATGTGTTTCAGTGTGAGAAGCTTTCATGATGGAGGAGATTCATCGAGTTGTTCTTCTCTTCACTCAGTTCAGTTCTTAATGAACTCGACTTTGTTGTTTCACTTGTTTTTCTTCTTTTAGTGGAACTGCAGCTTCACGGGCTGAAACCGTCTTATTGTAAAATGCAGTGACTCCACTTGTTTTGCTCAAAATGAATATGAATCCTTCCTCTGGTGTCCTGCAGGTGATGACTGGTACCTGTGCAGACTGACCCTGAGCATGCCCAGTCAGGCCAACCTGCAGTGGGCCATGTTTCCCTCGCCTTACCTGGGCACCGTGGGTCCGGACGCCGCGCCCGGCTCTGCAGTGTACCGAGTGTTGGCACGGCAACGAGACGGGACGCAGGGACAGGCCCAGTTCCTCCTGCTGGACGGTGAGTGTTGGTTTATCTCATTTCCTTTTTCTTCCTTATTGTCACACTTTAATTAACAAACACACTTTTGGCCACGTCATATATACGATTACTTCAGAATCCTTCAAACCAGAGCATCATGATGCCGAGCACGACCCTTTAGTCATGAAACTCTCCTCTGATGCATCTTCGTGAACATGCGTGAACGTTTGTTTTCGTGACACAACCTTCCTCCTGTCGTGTTTTCCTAAAGGCCGTGAATGTGCTGCAGCTCTTATCTCCTGCCTGTATCTGTAATTAGGTCCGCTGCAGCTCCGCCAGGCATTCTGTGACAAACCTGTTCTTGTTCAAAGCAGTGATTTATAAATAAAATTTGACTTGTTGAATTTCAATTAGCATCAAGTTTGAGAGGGGAGAGAAAAACGTACATAAACGGCGTGGAGCTGCACTGTTAATCGCTCCCTGGGGCGGGAAGGCTCCCAGATTCAGGAATAATAGGAAAGTCTCTGGAGAGACAGCGAGTGGGAGGGTGGGCGGACGCTGCCGGTGGCTGTGGGTTTTTATTTTTTACATGTTTTTTTTCCAGGAGAAGAAGAAGAGAAGGAGGAAGGAGAGATATTTTAGGAGCTAATTTCTAATGCTTTCATATTAAGAGCCTCTGACTTCCCTTTGGCATAATGTGACTACATGTGTACTGACAAATAATCCAATAATTTACATTAAAAATGGTTTTTAATATCATGCCAACATGGAAATATATTCGAGTGTGTGGAGCCAATTAGTGACATTAATGTGATTTTACTCAGTTTGAAGATTTTAAATTTACACTTTACACGCAGTGGAGGAGGTGAAGCTGTAAAACTCATTTTAAAATAATTACATTTTTATTAAAGCTTCTCTATTGTTGCTGCAGGAAGAACAAAATCCTTAATGATGTTTTTTACTGGTCGTTAAGTTGACTAAAAACTTTTTCCAACTCATTTCAAAGAAGAATCTTCAATATGCATCAACATCTCGTGTTATGACCACAGACTGTAAATAGAGATGGACGTCTCTATCGCCCCCTGGTGTCTGGCTGCAGTACAGGTCATGATCCTCCTCCATGTTAGCAGATGGTTTAGATTCTTATCTCACTGATGTTTGTGACGTCATGATTGACAGCTGAGACGGACTCGAGATTGGTCGATTGGTTTTTAAAAAGAATTTAATTCATAAAATTTATAAAAACATAATATAAAAAAATGAATGTTTGTAATTTGTAATAAAAGCTTTAAGATTGTATCTGTAGAAGTGGAATTCAGACTCGAGTCAAAAATAACAACGTCTCCACAAATAGACTCGGCTCAGGAGAAGATGATTGACAGGTTGGATGCAGCTGCTGCTGGTTCAAAACCCTGTGGTCAACAGCTGAGGATTCTTCTCCTCCTTCACTCCTCTTTTCTGTTCTTCTCTCATTATCCACATCCTCTCCTCCCTCCTCTTACTGTTCTTCATCCGTCCACAGCGCCCTGTCCCTGTCTCTCCTGTGTCCTTTGATCCTCCTTTCATCCCCTCTGCTCTTTTCTTTCCATTTTTCTCCCCAGTCGTTTTCATGAGTTTTCAAAGAATGATAAACAACTCAAATTATAACTTTATTCTTGTAATATTACAACTTTGTTTTCATAATAAATTTCCAATTTTCTTTCTACAATACCCGTTCGTACAAAACTGATCCAGACAATGGCAGATTATCACTTGGGTGAAATAAGTAACTGCAAAAGTATCAAGTCAAAAAACCAAACAAGTGAATAGTTAAATTGGTGTGAAGTGTTTTCGATTTACGTCAGTGATAAAAACATCTCACCAGCGTCAGATATAAACAAACAAAACAATAAAAACCTTCATTCAAACAACCTTTCAAAATATTTAAATTGCTGTAAAGTACATTTTTCTGTAACGTCAAATGAAACATAAAACGAGATTTAAAGGCTAATTGACGAAGACATATTCGCTCTTCCTCTCTCTCCCCTGTCGACTCTCCAGGTGGGGACGAGTGCTTCGAGGTGGACCGTCATTCCGGTGAGATCCGGACCACAGGACGACCTCTGACCCCCAGTAAGGAGTATCTGCTGCGGGTGCAGGCCGTGGACGAGCACGGACGTAAAGGCACGTCGGCCACGGTGGCCATCCTGGCCGGTTACCGGGCGCCGCAGTTCACCAACGCCACCTACAGTCTGAACGTAGCAGAAAACACACCTGTCGGACAATCGTGAGTCCCTGCAGCCGTCAGACATCGACCCCGTCTGGTTCTATCAGTTAGTGAAGGAGTCGTGTGCTGAGCACGAGAGGTCGTGTGTGTCTGTGGTATTGTGTGGACAGATAGTACAAGTACTGGCACCGTACGCAGCACATGTAGTGTTATGTCTGATAATATTAGTATTAGTGAGATTCTCAGCTGTCTGTGTGTTTAGGAACTGACGTGTCTGTTTGTGTCTTCGTCCTCCGCATTCACTTCATTTACATTCCACTGCTTCAGAAGACTGTGTGTGTGTGTGTGTGTGTGTGTGTGTGTGTGTGTGTGTGTGTGTGTGTGTGTGTGTGTGTGTGTGTGTGTGTGAGTGTGTGTGTGTGTGTGTGTGTCCAAGGCCGGCTCTTTGCTTCGCATGTCATGTGAGGCATGAAAAGATGAGCCCTGTACAGCGAGACAAAAGGAAAGAAGAGGAGGGGGGGGGGGGGGGGGGGGGGGGGGGGGGGGGGGGGGGGGGGGGGTAGAATGATAGCAGGAGGGAGGAGAGGACGAGGAGGAGAAGAACTAGGGGTGGGGGGGTAGAATGATAGCAGGAGGGAGGAGAAGGATGGAGGGATGAGAGGACGAGGAGGAGAAGAACCAGGGGTGGGGGGGTAGATGAAGAGGACACAGATGTATGAGTGGCCCGAGGCTGAGAATTTGAAAGTGTGGCAAATTCAAATATTTATTAAAAGCGAGGTCTGGATAAACATGAAGGAAGTGTGTGTGTGTGTGTGTGTGTGTGTGTGTGTGTGTGTGTGTGTGTGTGTGTGTGTGTGTGTGTGTGTGTGTGTGTGTGTGTGTGTGTGTGTGTGTGTGTGTGTGTGCGCGTGTGCGTGTGTGTGTCCCTCAGGGCTGCTGGTGCACATTGTATTAATATCCAAGTATCCATGCCACCCTGTGAGCTGTGTGTTTGTGTGTGTGTGTGTGTGTGTGTGTGTGTGTGTGTGTGTGTGTGTGTGTGTGTTCCTTCACGTCTCCTGTATGTGTGTGTGACTGATTGACCGGGTTGTGCAGAATAACCCATGACGGCTGCAGACTTTAAACTCTGGAGCTGCACCAACACGTCACAGCTGGGCCACACTTCTTTATATCAGTATTCAATATTCTTTATATTTATCAGTCTGTTTGGAAACAGAAACGCGTCTTTCCTCCGACCCGTGGTCACGTTCACACGTCAGGAGAAGATATGATGAACGGTCACAGCCTCAGGAATCTGAAATCAAAGTGTCGGTGAAGCTTCACTTCATCAGCTTTAGATTTGAGCTTTTTAGCTCAAATTATATTTAGAGCATGTGGTTGATTTTTCAAAGATCTTATGATACAGACAGGATTGACCATCGTCCACACCAGTACTGACATGTTGGAGTGATTGTGGTTTCATTAACAGACTGTGTGTTTGTGCAGCGTCGCTGTGGTTCAGGCCGTTTCCTTCCAGAAGAAGAGTCTGTCCTACATGTTGCTGGTGAATCCGGGGAATCTGTTCAGCGTCAACCAGGAGAGCGGAGCGCTCAGCCTCACCCGGGCCGTCGACTACGAGAGCGGACACAACGTCCACACGCTGCAGGTCCGAGCCTCCGAACCCGACACCGGCCTCAGCGGCGTGGCAGAGGTACGCACACGCCACCACACAAACACATACGCACTCGCACTCACATGTAGGTCGATTTATTCCACGTCTACGTTTAAATTTGAAAACACATCAACTCTGCTACGGATCCGTTCGGCGTCCACACGACTGTGGAGGTTTAGAAACGCTAAAGAGACGCTCACACCCTCTGTCTGATCTTTTCTGTCACTAAATAGCCTTCTCTGATTGGTCAGGCTCCTGTCACGTGACCCTGTTGTGTTTGCTAACAGCTGCTGTTCCGTTAAACTCTGTGTTTTACTATGATACAACCGTTAACATGGAGGAGACGAGCGGTTATGTTCATGTCCAGTGTACGTGAGTGTACTTTGTAGTAATTTCACCTTTTTTACTGTAAATACTTCTATCAAACTACAACTGCTGTATCTTTAACTGCTATTTACTACATCCTGTGGATCATGTACATTACTTCTCATTAAGTATTTCTGCACGACTCTCATCCTATCCACCGTTTACCTTATGACGATACTCTGTCGTACTGTGTACTTTGTTTTGAGTACTTATTATGTTGCTAGTTTTATGTTCTGTCTACTTATGTGTTGACACCGGGGATCAGAGAGAAACGTGACTTCTATGTTCTGCACATGAGGCAGAATCAGTTTGGACGGAGATGAAACTGAGAGACAGGGTTGTTTTATTTAAAATGCTGTTTTCAAACTCAACCAAATAGAATGAAGCCTCAGTCATGTGTGTTTCACATTAATAACATTATTACCATATTAAATTATTAATCATTTCTTTAGCTGTTGCAGAAAATATTTGGAGAAGATAAAAAAACTGCATGTGTGGAGCACAGATCGATCTCACACATCATCAGTGTGTCACGGTGTGAATGGGTTTCTAACCCCCCCCCCCCCCCCCCCGATAAACACACCAGCTCTCAGACTCACGTTCAGAAAGGATCTGACCCTTGACTCCTGCAGACGCAGCTCTCTGATGAAACCTCATTAATTGTGAATGAGAGAAAAGTGCTGCAGCCGAATCCGACGCTGTGATGCAACTCCTTCGTTTACTGTTTACTCTGCTCGTCATTAGAACCAAGCTCAGCGCGTTCGTCTCGTCTCCGTCCTGTGAAGCTGCTCCTGGTGAAAACTCAGCAGATCAAAGCTGCGATCACATGTGATCAGCTCGCAATCAGCAACTTTGAGCTCCGTTAACTTTGTTACCGAGTTTTACAGCATCAAGGATTATCACACACACACACACACACACACACACACACACACACACACACACACACACACACACACACACACACACACACAGTGCTAAGTGCAGAAACCTGGCAGCTAAGCACCGACTCCAATTCTCACGTTAAGCTCT
>NC_047166.1:1098823-1100861 GCF_009819705.1 Hippoglossus hippoglossus | reverse complement strand
AAGACTTTATACAGGGGATAGCTACATCTGTTCACATTAACACTGACACACACTCACACACACACTCACACACACACACACACACACACACACACACACACACACACACATCTAGAGAAATCCATTATCACCTGCTCCGTGTGTCCAGATGGTTGAGACAGACACAAAATAGTTTCTCAACTACCAGCATCCCCCAGAGGTCCCTGCTGCTCTATAAGCTCCACTGGCTAATTCATTCTAAAGGGTGTGTGTGTGTGTGTGTGTGTGTGTGTGTGTGTGTGTGTGTGTGTGTGTGTGTGTGTGTGTGTGTGTGTGTGTGTGTGTGTGTGTGTGTGTGTGTGTGTGTGTGTGTGTGTGTGTCGTACTGTAGCTTCTGTAGTTTCTGTTGCCTTCAGCTTTAAAAGACATTTTAAATCTCATCCCTCTCCATCTTCACAGCTTCGTACATCACGTACGTCTTCCTGCCGGTTCTCCAGCACCGGATCACTCACTTCCCCCCCCCAACATGCGTTCAGTCAATAAGCTCTTAGTCACTTGAGCCTGATCGAACATCATCATAGTTTCTTAGAAAATAATAAACATAATAGTAAATAACACCACGAACACAAAGCAGGAACGACGTGTAACTGTTGAAACGTCATTTAAAAGTGGGAGTGGAAGAGATTCACTTGGTGGGAGGAGCTTAATGATGTGCAGACAGTTGAGAGAGGAAGTGTCTTTACAGCTAACTGATGTCCCCTAAGGGCCTCACGTTCAGGCTCGGGGCCCCACTCCGCGGCTCCTTGGGCCCCTGGTGGTCAGTGCGGAGCCTTTATGAAACATTTAGGGGGTTTAGACATGTCACAGCGAATGTGCCAGTATGAGGGGCCATCTGGGGCCCATTTGTCCCTCTGGTGGTTTACATTTCCTGATGGTGCGAATGTTTATTTCCCCAACACAGATTTAGAAAAACCTTCAGTCACAACAGGTTGTTGGTTTTTCTGAGAATCCTCTGTCCTTCAGTTTCAACGGTATAATGTCTGAACCATGGGGATGTTCATTTGGTGCATTTGAACTAGTGTGGAGTACTGTGGAGTACTGTAGTACTGTGTAGTGTTGTGAAGTACTGTAGTACTGTGTAGTACTGTAGTACTGTGTAGTACAGTGGAGTACTGTAGTACTGTGGGGCGCTGGAGTACTGTGGAGTACTGTAGTACTGTGGAGTACTGTAGTGCTGGAGTAATGTAGTGCTGGAGTACTGTAGTACTGTAGTGCTGTAGTGCTGTAGTACTGTGGAGTACTGTAGTACTGTAGTGCTGGAGTACTGTGGAGTACTATGGAGTACTGTAGTACTGTAGTGCTGGAGTACTGTGGTACTGTGGAGTACTGTAGTACTGTGGAGTACTGCCTGTGAAGGTGCTGATGCTGCTCGTGATGGAGACCCGACAGTGCAGCAGATCATCTTCACTCTCTGGTGTTTTCTTTCTGCAGAGAAACATTTATCTTTCACTTTTTACTTTTACAGTAGAATTTTTTTTTGTCTTCTTCTTTCTTCTGAGTATCAATCGATTAAAATCCGAATTTTCTTTCCTGCAACTCACATATTCATGTGTTTGGCCTGAAGTCAAAATATTCAACAGTTTTTCTTCTGTCTCCACTTGAGTCTTTAAATATTCAGGCCGTGTCTGCAGAACCAGACCTGCATCCAAATCTCCTGCTGGTCTCCCTCCACTGCTCTGCGGTTATTACTTAAACAGGTGCTGCGTCCGAGGTCGGGACAGGAAATCGGTGCTCAGGTGGTCGGGTCGCCTCTCGCAGGTTGAATCAGAGCTTTATGGGGATGGAAAATAGCCTTTTGGTTTGAGCTCCAGTGGCGCGGGATAGTGGGTGAAGTGGAGGAGAACGGAGGCTCAGGATCTGAGCTTTAAAGAGACAGAATGGAAATGAGTTTCTCTCCTTCAACAGGAGACATTTGTCATAATAACGTCTGCATGAGTTGTTCTGGGAAACAGGAAGGTGGATTCACTAAAGTCAAAGTTTGTCCAGCGAATATTACACA
>NC_047166.1:1091323-1093823 GCF_009819705.1 Hippoglossus hippoglossus | reverse complement strand
AAGGCTGCACACACACACACACACACACACACACACACACACACACACACACACACACACACACACAGCCAAATGTGCATAAATAAAAACATGAATACACACACATTTATAATCACTAAAGCTCACACACACAGAAACTGCTCTCTTCTCCTGAATCTGTGTGTGTGTGTTTGTGTGACAGACTTTTTTAAGATAAACTTTGTGTGCAGTGTTGTGATTTGCAGTCATGTTTTGCATGTTTATCTTTGTGTGTCTGTGTGTATCTAAGCCACTGTCACCCAGCATGCACTGCTCCATTGCTCTGCACACACATGAATCCATGCACAGATATAAACATGAACATTTGCACATAAATGATATATTAAGTCTCTCTCTCTCTCTCACACACACACACACACACACACACACAGACACACACACACACACACACACACACACACACACACACACACACACACACACACACACACACACACACACACACACACACACAGCAGATGGCCTTTGGCTCCGCTCGGCTGTTCTGCTTTGTCACTTCAAAGCGCTGTGAAGTATTTTCATGTAGATGCGTTCGCTCGCTCTCAGCCTCACTGTCTCTATTCATGTTGCGACCAAAGCTGCTTATTTGTTTGTTTGTTTGCCGCGCTGCTCCGTTGTGCCGATGTGGAAGTGATTGTTAGCGCTGGAAAACACAGCGTTTGTTTCAGCACTGAGTAATAGAATAACGTGAGGGGGTGAAGACCCACAGAGCAGCAGCTTCTACTCGCGTTTCAGCTCAACGTGTCTGTTACGGTCTGATCAGGATTCAAAGTCTCTCGTACAAAGCAGATTCACACTTTCTACAGCAAACGGAATCAAAAGACAGACATACAGATTAATAACATTCAAACTTTATCATATAAAACACTGGAGCTTTAAACTCAACTTTCACAGGTTTTGAAGCTGAATTTCAGTTTGTAAATTATTCAACACAGATTAAGATTTAGGCTCTGAACTCTACTGAAACTATAAAAGTAAAAATCGGTTTGTTTGCAAATCAAACTGAGACAATTCCCCTCAAATTGATTAAAGTAACGAGCCTACTCGTTACTTTAAAAGTAAAAAGTATTTGTTCTTGTATTTGTACTTCTCTGTCCTCTTCTCCTCTCAACCAGCCGGTTCCTCAGAGCGACTGTTTTAATTTGAAGGAGCAGTTTCCTCCGGCAGCAGCAACACAACCTTCACAAGCCTGAGGACAGAAAAGTCTTTTGAGAAATGTTTATATTTTCTTCTTGAGTCTCAGCAGCTTCGACCAGATCTGTTCATTATTATTATATCTACACGTTGGAATCATTTGAAAACAGGTTCATCTGCTAAGTTGGGAAATTATTGAACCAGGTGCAAGTTGAAACTAAGAAACGTTCTCGTAAAGGTACAAAAATCCTTCGTCAACCACGACACCGTCCTGTACGAAAAGAGATGAATCCGTTTCAAACGATGTAACATCACTGCTCACGTACTTTCATACGTCATACGATGAATTCTTTTCAATCGCAAAGTAACGTCATATTGACCAACTCCCAAACTATTGGCTACACTGCCCCCTTGTGATTTCTGGTGGTACTGCTCCATTTGCCTCAGCTCATTTCATGAATTAACAATGTCAAACAAATAAAACTGTCTTTTAGCTGATTAGTGTTTATGCTAACTTCCCTACGTTCTTTCCGGAATCCACTGAGAAAAAGTTAAATAGTTTTACGTGGAGGTAAATGAAAGTGACAAATATCTAAGGGGAGGAGTCGGGCATCACATTGGAAATCTTGGAGGAATGAACACATTACTGGTCGACTCACGTACAGACAGATGTGGAAACAACGGACGAAAGGTTTTGTCTGTTTCTAACGTTGAACATAAATGAGACTCTAAACCTCTCGTGTGTTTGCAGGCATCATCAAGCTGCGGCGAAGTCCCCCCCCCAGGCTGCGAGGACCTCAGTACGTCCTCAACATCACCGCCACGGACGACAACGCGTCCGGCGGCCCGTACCCACTCAGCAGCTCCACCCAGGTCATCGTGGGAATCAACGACATCAACAACAACAAGCCGGTCTTCCAGGAGGTGAACGAATCTCCTCCATCTTCTTCTCGTCCACTTTATTCTTACTTTACTCTGCAGCTACTCAAGCGTCTCAAATCTCAAATCGTCCTCTCAGTGTCAGAACTACAGCCTGAACGCTGCCGTGCTGGAGAACCAGCCACCGGGGACGTTGGTGCTGCGCGTCCAGGCCCACGACGCCGACATGGGGGTCAACGGAGAGGTCAAATACGGCATCATGCACAGAGACGGCGTGTCGTCAGGTTTTGACATTGATCCCGACACAGGTAAACCCCATATTAATACGACTGGACTCGAACTATATAATATCATCAAGTTTCAAGTGTAACCGTAGCAACCTGCGTGACCTCTGTGTGCGCCAGGCGTTATCACCACGGCGATGAGTTTCGACAGAGAGCGCCAGAGG
>NC_047166.1:1081323-1086323 GCF_009819705.1 Hippoglossus hippoglossus | reverse complement strand
TTCTGCCGTGTCTGCACAGTGTGTTTACAAGTGATAATGAAATCAGAGCGATGACACCGTGGGGAGAGGAGGATGAAGACATGTGCAGCACCACGGAGGAGGAGGCCGATCTGCAGCTCCTGTGGGTGGAGACGTTATTTTATATTCCGACAGTTTCACACAAAAACATCCAGTGTTTTTCATGGAATGTTTTATTTATTCAGAATCTTTGGGTAAAGACATTGTGTTTATAATAACCAGAATGACAGTAAACAGCCAAAAATACAAGCCAGAGAAGCTCATTATTCACACGTTCTGGTCTTTCTCAGGAAGTTTCCTTTATTATGTTAAAAATCTGACGAGTTCATCAGGTTAAGATAGAAAATTGTACAATTTAGTGCAGATGATCGCACTCAGTGTTGTTTGGTGTTATTCTTCTTTAGATAGAAGCCAAATACAACATCTTCTATGTTTATATATAAAGATGGCCGACGCGTCTCCACTTCCTCTCACTGTCCTGAATTGAAGCTAAAACATCTCGGATACGAACGCTGACGTCTCGCACCCCCTACGTCAAATAACTTTAAAACCAAACTGATCAGAAACACTTGAAATGACAGAAACATCTTTGACAAACATTTATTTAACGTTTAGTTAGATTTTTTTGCAGGAGCATAGTTTATAACCTATACTGCAGCCGGACACCAGGGGGCTCCCTTCTAGGAGCTTACATGTTGTCCATCTTTATTTACAGTGAGATTTGATCTCCTCAGTCTACAGAGTTTTATCATTTCTGAATTTAACTTGTGATTAAAATCCTTCAGAATAAAACAGCTATGGCTCGTTATAGAGCGGCACAGTGATCTGATCGTAACAAGACTTTTATTGCAGAAGGTTTTATTCCAGAGTCGTAAACAAACGCGAGGAAGACGAGGGCAGAGATGGATGAAGGTGTAGCCAGATGAGTGGAGGATTAACGTGGAGCTCCTCCCTGATGGAGCTGATGATGGACATGATGACATTCAGCTCATTTAATATGTTGCTCTGCTTTAAAAAGGAATTCACTTGACAGTTGTCACAGCTGCTGTTTTCTCTTCAGACTCGTCTTCCTCTCTTCCTCAGGACGTCTTCCTCACTTCTGTTTCTGTCACTTCAACAAATCACTGATTCAGGTTTTTGGTAGAAAGCAGTGAAATATTCAGTCAAAGTCTAAGCAAGTCCCACAATGAAGCATTACTTCAATAAAAGTACAAAAGTACTGTCAGCAGAATGTACTGAAGGTGCTGAAGGTAAAAGTATTTGATTTGGGAAATCTGCCTCTGTGAATATTCAATGATTATACTTATATTTAATGATTTGTGCAGTAATTAGTAACTAGAGGTCACAAGGTCATGAGGTCACGAGGTGATGAGGTCATGAGGTTGAACTTCCTGCTGCTGCGGCTGCTCTGATGTTTCTCACATGTGAGACGAGCGAACAAGAAACAAACTGTCGTCTTCAAAATGTAATGAATGATGTTTTTTCTCCTCTGTACAAAGTCAAAGTGTCGGACTCGTCTTCTTCTGTGACTGTCGTCTGTTTCTCTTCTTCTTCTTCTTCTTCTGTGACTGTCGTCTGTTTCTCTTCTTCTTCTTCTTCTTCTGTGACTGTCGTCTGTTTCTCTTCTTCTTCTTCTTCTGTGACTGTCGTCTGTTTCTCTTCTTCTTCTTCTGTGACTGTCGTCTGTTTCTCTTCTTCTTCTTCTTCTGTGACTGTCGTCTGTTTCTCTTCTTCTTCTTCTTCTGTGACTGTCGTCTGTTTCTCTTCTTCTTCTTCTTCTTCTGTGACTGTCGTCTGTTTCTCTTCTTCTTCTTCTTCTTCTGTGACTGTCGTCTGTTTCTCTTCTTCTTCTTCTTCTTCTGTGACTGTCGTCTGTTTCTCTTCTTCTTCTTCTTCTTCTGTGACTGTCGTCTGTTTCTCTTCTTCTTCTTCTTCTGTGACTGTCGTCTGTTTCTCTTCTTCTTCTTCTGTGACTGTCGTCTGATTCTCTTCTTCTTCTTCTTCTGTGACTGTCGTCTGTTTCTCTTCTTCTGTGACTGTCGTCTGATTCTCTTCTTCTTCTTCTTCTGTGACTGTCGTCTGTTTCTCTTCTTCTGTGACTGTCGTCTGATTCTCTTCTTCTTCTTCTTCTGTGACTGTCGTCTGATTCTCTTCTTCTTCTTCTTCTGTGACTGTCGTCTGTTTCTCTTCTTCTTCTTCTGTGACTGTCGTCTGTTTCTCTTCTTCTTCTTCTGTGACTGTCGTCTGTTTCTCTTCTTCTTCTTCTTCTTCTGTGACTGATCTTTTAAATGACACTTCAGTCAATAATTTAGCAGATTTCCCCCCCGTCCTCTCTCTTTATTCACGTTTTATGAACAAAGGATCAACACTTGAATCTCTTCTTCTCTCTGCTCTGATGTTTCTTGTGTGTTCAAAGTGTCCGTCCTTCCTGCATCAGTCAAACGACGTCATGGTTCATTAAAACTAGATTTTTATGATTGAAGAAATGAATAAAAAGGTTTGTTAGAGATCGTCAACAGCAAAGAAAATAATTAATTATTTATACTCTTCAAAAAATAATCAAACGTCTGTTTTATTAAACGGAGTCACAGATTAAGATTTAAAGACCAGAAGCAGGATGTGACACAATGAAAGGATCATGATGTCTATTCTCTCACTTCCTGTCTTCGTGCAGACGTCCAGGATCAGCCAGCAGATCGTGGCGTCGGACGGAGGGAACCGCAGCAGCTCCGTGGAGCTGACCGTCATCATCACCAACGTGCACAACCAGCCGCCCCACTGGGAGCAGCCCGAGTACTGGGTCACCGTCCCAGAAAACACCGTCCGAGACGCCAAGATAGTGGTGAGTGACGGAATTTAGATGGATAAGTTATTGTCTTCGTCTTCTACGTGTACGGCTCCTCTTCTTCATCCTGAGATGTTTGTGTTCTTCCAGTTTCACGTCCGTCACGTGTTAGAAACCTCATCAACACGTCCACTCGCTCACTGGGAAGCTTCCACACATTGTCCTGCTGTCTCCTCACATGGACTCACTGACATGTTACAGACACGTTTCTAGGAGGCTGCAGGAGAAGATCCAGTAAAAGTCCAGAGACACTGACTCAGACATTTGTTCTCACAGACAGGATGATGTGAGCTCTGCCTAAGACCAGCATCAGACTGTGGATCTGCAACATGAATAACTATAAAACCACTGCTGTCGACACAAGAAGCCTTTTTTTCGCAGGCCTGGTTTTTACATGTGCGAGTTTTGAGAGTAAATAAACACATCCAGTCCTTCTGGACCATTTCAGGGAAATGTGTGGACTTCAGGTCTGAGAGCAGCTTGTGTCTCTGCAGCAGAAGCTGTTTGTTGGTCAGAGGGCAGCAGTTAACACAAAGCAACACATCACTAATGTGTAGTATTTAAAATGATTAGAGCTCAGTAACGACTCACTTTGTTCAGGGGTCATTTTAGATGATCAGCTCGTCTGGCTGCTGTGACCTCACTGTGATGTCAGCGACCAGGAAACTGAAGCTCGGCTCTTCTTCATTAGAGAGAGAGAGACAGAGAGAGAGAGAGAGAGAGAGAGAGAGAGAGAGAGGGACATAGAGAGACAGAGAGAGAGAGACAGAGACAGAGGGAGGTAGAGAGACAGAGAGAGACAGAGAGAGAGAGAGAGAGAGAGAGAGAGAGAGAGAGAGGGAGGTAGAGAGCGAGGTAGAGGGAGGGAGAGAGAGACAGAGAGAGAGAGAGAGAGAGAGAGAGACAGAGGGACATAGAGAGACAGAGAGAGACAGAGAGAGAGAGAGAGAGAGAGAGAGAGAGAGAGAGAGGGACATAGAGAGACAGAGAGAGAGAGACAGAGACAGAGGGAGGTAGAGAGACAGAGAGAGACAGAGAGAGAGAGAGAGAGAGAGAGAGAGAGACAGAGGGAGGTAGAGAGCGAGGTAGAGGGAGGGAGAGAGAGACAGAGAGAGAGAGAGAGAGAGAGAGAGACAGAGGGACATAGAGAGACAGAGAGAGACAGAGAGAGACAGAGAGAGAGAGAGAGAGAGAGAGACAGAGGGAGGTAGAGAGCGAGGTAGAGGGAGGGAGAGAGAGACAGAGAGAGAGAGAGAGAGGTAGAGACAGAGAGAGAGAGAGAGAGACAGAGGGAGAGACAGAGAGAGAGAGAGACAGAGGTAGAGACAGAGGGAGGTAGAGAGAGGTAGAGACAGAGACAGAGAGAGAGAGAGAGAGAGACAGAGAGAGGTAGAGAGAGAGGTAGAGACAGAGGGAGGTAGAGAGCGAGGTAGAGAGCAAGGTAGAGAGCGAGGTAGAGACAGAGAGACATAGAGAGACAGAGAGACAGAGAGAGAGAGAGAGAGAGACAGAGGGAGGTAGAGAGCGAGGTAGAGAGCGAGGGAGCGAGTGGGATATTTAAGCCTTCTCCTCCTCTGCTCTCTGTCGATTACATCCTCCCTCACATCTGTGCACGGCGCCCTGAGGAGCTGACAGACTCTTTCTTCTTCTTCTTCTTCAGCCTCCATCCTTCTCAGTGTCAGCACGTTCAAACACTTCCAAACATTTTCTGCTGAAAAAACAATCACAGCACGTTTGTCTGTCTCACCTGACTGACTCCGACAGACACACACACACACACACACACACACACACACACACACACACACACACACACACACACACACACACGCACACACACAGCTTTACACCTCTGGTGATTTTTTTTTAACCTCTTTAATCCCTCCATCCTAATTTGCTCGTTTTTCCTAAGCCGCTGGTTTAGAAGGTGGAGGAGTTTTCACCCTCCAGCTGCTGGAGCTCATGGACGTTAGTCAGTTTTAAAACAGTAATAGGGTGTGTGTGTGTGTGTGTGTGTGTGTGTGTGTGTGTGTGTGTGTGTGTGTGTGTGTGTGTGTGTGTGTGTGTGTGTGTGTGTTGTACTTCTTTCCTTCGCCTCCTTTACACCTCACATTTTTCCTCAAAAGACTGAAGATGA